>NW_026461876.1:0-71386 GCF_021730395.1 Mercenaria mercenaria
GATCCGGGAAACGAGGTACATCTTCAATGCCAGTTTGAACGTTACTTAATACAAAAACTGCAGCCATGTATTCAGAACGAGCATGACACGAAACTGAAAGAATGGTATCAGGAGGTATCCAAAGCTCAGAAACAGGTATCTATCTATAATAAAAGAATTTTGTTGACATTTTCAACCGGACTGTGAATCAAATCTTATGCACTTTCATGATAGATTATAAGTTATTGAAAAACCTTATTGAGAATCTCCCTGTTTTAGGGATTTAGTAGTAATTTTAAATTTTCTTGTGCTCTGCATTATGTTCCGGTTACTTTTATTATCTTGTTGTCTTCTTGAATAGGTAAACGAATATCTCAAGAACCTTGAAGGTAAGTTAGATTCTATCGTGTATTTGCTAGACATGTAGGACAGATATATAGCTTTTCTCGTGTATGTACATTTTATACATATCACACATTATGAAATAAAACATTCTGCACTTAAACCATGTAAAGTGATTAAAAAAAAGAAAAGAACAGCAATACTATAATAATCTCATTTAATTCTTAGTATACTGTAACCTTGTTTTCCAATATTTGCTTAATTTTACCATATAAAAGAAGTAGATTTTATAAATTGTAAGAAAACATTTGTTATAAATGCCATTCTGAATATATCTTCTGTGTTTTTCTTTATAATTTGATTGTTTCTCTTCTTCTTGGAGTAGATCTTTTAATTATAGTTTTATTTTTAAGGATTCAACGTTTACTTAAAAGATAAGTCCGATCGATATGAACGTTACATAAAACTTTTGGTTAAAGGCGGGCGATTTGTATTGTCTGCTCTAATTAAAACAAAATGTCAGCAAAGCGATTTGAGATGCAAACTGGATGAGAAAGAAGATATACTTAGGGGAAAGATCACTGATGCGGAACATTTAGAAATCCTCTATCCATCTGCCTCAGATCGTTTGGCTATCCCGTTGGATTTGTCAGTTTGGGACATTTCGTTACTGGCTGGGGTATTACTGTATGCTTTTGAGTGCAGTGATGACCTGAAGGAAGCAATTGGCAAACTCTACGATGCACGGAAAAACTACGCAGAAGTAGCTGTTATATCATTAGATCCGGAAGCCTTTTTTGAATGCCTATATGGTCTCAAATGCAGCATTGATGTTGCTAAACCTTATCTAAATTCGGAAGAGAAATCTCATATTAATGAAATATTGGAAGAGAGTAAGAAGAAAGCAAAGGAAGATGGCTCATTTAAGACATACATGGAAGAACTCAAATCGCAGGGTTTGCAGATGAAATCTTTTTCAGACATTCATAAAGGTAAAACTAAATTATGAATTTCATGTCTATGTTGAGTTGCTGTAATATTTTGCTTCGATTATTAATAAGGGACAATAATTATGCTTTTTCAAATGGTCAAGATAAACAATTAAACATGTTCCTAAAATGACGAAATAAAATCTGGACTTGATGTAAATAATAAAAATAAAATCTGCACTTCTTGTTTCTTTCAGAGACTGTTCAGAAAACGAAAGAAACACTTCGACAAATGATTACACATGGAATAAGCTTCGACAGTAACCGCAGTATGCTATTATGTTTGTTTCTTTCTTTCTTGTTTTTTTTTTTTTTTTTTTTTTTTTTTTTTTTTGTTATTTTTGACTGTTGCAATCATTATTGCTGTTTTTTGTATATGTTGTACTAGATAAATTAATTTCTTTATACTTAGTATTTCTCCATACATAATAATATTTTCTCCATGTTCTATTATGATAGTAATTGAAAGTGCAGCAATCTTCTGGTCTTTTTGTAATTTCAGTGCTAGAATTGAAAATGATAACTGTCGGATCCGACGAAGAGAAGAAGAAAATTGCAGAAAACATTTTGTTTGAAGTGTGGCAGACAGCATTGGATCGAACAGAAGACAAAGACAATTTTCAAGACATCCAGGAGGAAGTAAACAAGATTTTACAAGAGATAAAGTCAAAGAATATACAAAATATATCCGTTGAACAGAGATGTATCCTTCTACAGATTGCAAGTAGGGAACCTTGTGACATGTTGGCCCTTATTGAATATTTCGAAAGTGACTTATTCCACAAAACCCTGGATGATATATGTAAAAAGGTTGGATATTATTGCGATACGATTGTTGCAATATGTTCAAATGTGACCATTGAATCTCTGCACGGCATACTTAATGCACGTAAGTATCACCGACTTAATTACTTACTAGTGTTAAACAATAATATCTTATGTTTGGATAAAGATTGAAATTGTTTGGATGCTGAGCATTGTGAATAAGTTGTCAACAACATCATGGATCTATGGCTGTGTTTGGGGTGTTCTGTGCTTCCGTGAAATCTACCCTTACCTTTTATCAAATATTCATCTAGTCTAAAGTTAGTCGTTCTACCCTCGAGTAATCATAATAAAGAAAACATAGACTATGTCGGTTCTCTTTATCCATTATATTGTTCAGCTATAAACACTAATGTGAAATAAATCATTAATATTCACAAATACGATTTTTATGTTGCTGTTCTTGTTACTTTCGTTCTCGTTAATGTACAGAAAATCTACCAGAGCAACAAGAAAGTGGCATAAGAGTTCCAATTACTGTTTCTTCGCCAGCTGCCATGTTTCAGTTGTGGAAATTATTTCGAAGTGAGCAATTTTCAAATAGCACAAATGCTATTGCGGAGAAGTTGTCAAAACACTCTAATACATCAGTTACCCTGAAAACCTTCACAGATATGAAAGAGTTGAACGGCGTCTTTGATGGAGGTTTGTTTTAAATATACATGTACATTGTGTCAAAGTTTTCTGTGACTTAAAGGAGTAATAAATAACAAGTAAAAGCACTTTCCTGCATGCTTTGAGTATGTCAACGTTGTGACAACCAGTTTTTCGTTCTACTAAAATAAAACACTACAGTGAGGCCTTGCAATAAGTTATACCAATAATTTAAGATATCTCATACTTCCACCATTCCATCATTAAATTCAGTCGTTGCAATATTAATAGAAAAATAAACATATCCTTCAAATCAATCTTCTTATGTATAAATCTAATATTCCACAGAAACTGAGCAAAGCAGTACAGACAGCGAAAATAATGATTCCTCGACTCAAGATAGTAGCCAAACGTTAAACACCGAACCAGATTCCACATACCAAGGAGATTTAGCGGGACATCCAGCTGATCAGTCGTCCCAATATAACAAACAAATGGTTAGTATAATTCACTTTGGGGCCCATATTTATCAAAGTTTTAGACTTACACTTCAAAATGCTAATTTTTCATTTGTTCTATCATTGTTAAGCTAGAACAGAATTACAATGTCACATTTTATGAATGTGTTTTCTGCAGATACAGATAGAAAGAAACTGTAGTGGACAGATATAGCGGACGAGTTGCTTCAAAAAATCCAACAACAAATATATATTGATCATATGAAAGATACAAAAATAGGTATGGGTTAGAGACAGGGATGGCGTTGTTGGTGAAATCATTGCCAAAGTCGAACTTACGTAATTGCGCTGCCCGTTGTGAACTGCTTCAATTTAGTCTATTTGGGTTTGGGTGTATAACGAACAGACAGAAGAGCTATATTCCAGTTGGGATCTCACAAGAGTCTTGTAAGCCGTGGACTTTTGCGTTGGCATTTATATGTCTGCAAAGGAGACATAGAATTATAGAATTTGATAAGCCTTTTTATTTGATCTATTTACGACAAAGATCTTTTAAAACGCCCCGTTTATTTAAATACTGATTTTGATGAATAGAGATTTGATTTTTAATAAAAGCGGGGAATTTGGAAAACCTTGTTGTTCACGAATTTGTAATCGATGTCAGCACATTGTGATATTTAATGTTTATAAATGTGTATCGTGCATTGTGTTTGACGTAAATACAGTCGTGTCCATTTAATACGAACTCGCTTGATACGAATTTTCGACTATAACGAACGAAGTCCGGATTCCCCGGCCGAGTCCTTCTATTTTCTTTGTAAAATTATTTCGGTAATAGCGAACTCGCTTCATACGAATTTTCGGGAGATACGAACACATTTTGGAAGTCCAATGAGCTAAAATGTTATTACTTTCCATTTTTTATACGAACTAATTTTAGAAGTCGGCGGCCATTTCGCCCTTGCTACGCTTGATTTTTGAACAGTTTGAATCTGTACAGTGCTGATATTAAATCGAAGTGATTATCACCTGTAATCGATAAATACATAATAAAGAGATTAACACTATGTTTGCAGTTATTTTATTTATTACAATATAGTCCAAGTAATAATCAGCACATTGTAATATTTAATGTTTATAAATGCGTATCGCGCATTGTGTTTGACGTAAATACATTTAAATTCATTCACGAGCCAAGATACACGTGCAATGGGGAATAAATTTTTCTATATGGATGAGGCGTTTTTTAAGTCCTTGAGTTTATCTGTGCGTCTCATGTGGATAGAGGTATTACGAGTTTATACACAGTAGAATTGGTATATCACGTTCATTCCGTCAGTCATGTGGCTCAAAAAGCTTCCTTTTTAAATGTCAGTCCGTGCATTTATTTAATAGAAAACTTAGGAAGAAATTGAAATCATATTTTAAAAAGAAATGGAACGAAAAGATAATCAGTTTACACTGGAAATTTTGAACTTTGCATTACCTCTCATGAACAGACTCAATTAAACCAAGTCTGCTATGTTTTGCCTGGTTGTAATCTTTGATTTCAAATTATCTTTTTACAGATTTTAATTACATTTAGTTTTACCTTGGAACATGGTGTATAGAAATGTGAGGGCTTTTTTACAGTTATCCGATGTAATCTCTCCATTGTTGTTTTTCCTCTCCGCACAGGGCGGAGCCCAACAGTCTTACTTCTTTTGTTTGTTTCGTCTGCTCGTTGTCTATATACGATTTAGTTTGTCTGTGTAGTTATGTGTACATATTAATCATGTACACATCCAGCGATATAATGCTTTACGGTTACAGTTTGAGAAGTCTGCTTTCTTGGAAACTTTTAGCATTTAAAGACTTTGTGCATGTTCCACCTTACAGCTGCGTTGGCAATTAGCGTCACGAGATAAATACATACCTATTTTATATCTCCCAGCAATTTATTTGCAACAGAACTTGGCAAGCTTCGTGTACTAGTATACAGTTACACATAACCAAGTATCCATGGGTGGAGTGCTGTATGTCAGATTGCGTTCTTTGAAGTTGTCTTTTCCTGTTGCACTTTTGTCGTTGTTTTTCAAGCTATTTCTCTTATATAATTATTAACTTTATTTTTTAATGGATAAATCAAAACTTGGCGACGTTGTATTAATAAAATCCTAATGCGTCAAAGAATGGCTTGTTCAAAATCTACTTTATAAACTTTTGTCATCAATTATGAAATCACATATAGGAAGTACTCTCTTTTTGAAATAATCCAAACCTTATACTCTAACGGACAGACTTCTTCCTTTGATCAGTACGCGCATTGCTTTAGTTTTCTTAAATTATACTTAGGTTTCAAGTTGTGTTGTTATTTTATATCGTGCTATATCGTCTGACATAAGAAAGATCTACAAAAGTCTTTTGACTTCCAGCTCAATGTATATGGTATATGTATATATTGAGCCCCAAATCAATGCTATGCATCAAAGGTATTAGTTGCATGATATTTCCACTTATAGTTATTTTTACTATTTTCAGAAAGAAATAGACGAAAACAAACAAACAACATCCTCCTTATCAAAATCTGAGGCAGGTATGGTAAATTGTAAAGTTTTCTCAAAACAAAACTCTCGTTTTATAGTTGCACAGTATACGTCTTATGATTTATTGTTGAACGATACAGTTTATGGTTGCACAATATGCTTGTACCAATAATTGCAAATATCTCATACTTCAACCACTCCATTATTAAATCCAACCATTAAATATTAATAGCAAAATATACATCTCCTCAGATAAATTATCATATGTATAAATTTAATATTCCGCAGATACTGAGCAAAGTAGTAAAGACAGGTACAGAGAAAGTAATGATTCCTTGACTCAAGGCAGTAGCCGAACGTTAAACACTGAACTAGATTCCCAATACAAAGGACATTTAGTGGGACATCCAGCTGATCAATCGTCCCAATATACCAAACAAATGGTAAGTATAATTCACTTCTCTTACATCTGGGCCTATATTTATGCCCCCCATTTGAAGAAGGTGGGACATATTGTTTTGCAGATGTCAGTCGGTCTGTCCGTCGGTCGGTCGGTCTGTATGTCCGTAGACCAATCCGTTTCCGGATGATAATTCAAGAACGCTTGGGTCTAGGATCATGAGAGTTAATAGGGAGGTTGATGATAACCTGCAGATGACTCCTATTGATTTTGAGATCAAAAGGTCAAAGGTTAAGGTCACAGTGACCCTGAACATTTATACGATTTCCGGATGATAACTCAAGAATGCTTAGGCCTAGGACCATGAAAGTTAATAGGGAGGTTTGTCATGACTATCAAATGGGTTCTATTGGTTTTGAGATTAGTCGGTCAAAGGTTAAGGTCACAGTGACCCAGAGTAGTTAAACAGTTTGCGAATTATAACTTAAGAATGCTTGGACCCCGGATCATGAAAGTTGATAGGAATGTTAATCATGACCAGCAGATGACCCTATTGATTTTTAGATCAGTAGGTCAAGGTCACAGTAACCTGGAACAGTTAAACGGTTTTCGGACGATAACATGAGAACGCTTGGGTCTAGGATCACGAAACATAATAGAGAGGTTTATCTTTACCAGCAAACTACCCTTATTGATATTTAAGTCAGTAGGTCACAGGTCATGGTCACATTGACCCAGAACAGTTTAAATGAAAGTTGATGGGGAGGTTGGTCATGAGCAGCAGATGACCCCTTTTGATTTTGATTTTAGTCGGTCAATGGTCAAGGTCACAGTGTCCGCGAACAGTTTCCGGATGATAACTCAAGAAATCTTGGGCCTACGATCATGAAAGTTGATTGGGAGATGGGTCATGACCAGCAGATGACTCCTATTGATTTTGACCAGCAGATGACTCCTATTAACTTTTAGGTCAGTAGGCAAAAGGTCAAGGTCACAGTGACCCGGAACAGTTACCAGTAACCATTACCGGATGATAATTTGAGAATGCTTGGGTCTAGGATCAGGAAACTTAATAGGGAGGTTGATCATGGCCAGCAGACGACCCCTATTCTGAGGTGAACAGGTCAATGGTCAAGGTTACGTTGACCCAGAACAGTAGAACATTTGTGCACAGTGACAAAATAATTTCTGTTCCTTGTGCAATTACTGAATGCATCGGGTGGGGGATAGCATTTCGTGTTCTACAAGCTCTTGTTATCAAAGTTCTAGACTTACACTTTAAAGACTTTAAGGGGACGCATACTTTGAAATTAGAAAAAAGTGGGTGGGGTATGATAAAATTTACCTGCAAAAAAGTACAAGGTTTTGGTACATGAAATGGATACTGTTTCAACTGTTATAAGTACACAAAGGATTGCTCAATAAAATAAAAATGAGAAAACTGAAACAAGAAAGTTATTGTTGAATTACATAAGACTTATTGTGTACATTCAAAGTCAACAATTAAGACTTTTTGGTGCGAAAATTATTGTGCTTCACCTTGTCCAAAGATTTATCAATGTCCTACAGATTCTAATTTAAAGAAAGAATGTGAAATATGGTCACTGTCTTGCTTTTCATTTCGCATATGTAAGCTAAAACACATTATTTAGTTTGTTTACAAAGTAGTGCATAAGAAAAGATACGATGGTCAAGGAATGCCACATTCCAAAACTAAAAGAGTATATTCCCCTTAATACATTAAACATTTATCGTTACAGAAGTCTAGTGGCTTACAATAAGGGCCTAGAAATGTTGCCATTATTAATTTTTAACTTGGTATTCATGAACTACAATGCACTTAAATATCAAAACACATTCAACAAACTTTTGAAAATGTATTGTCTTAAAAATCCCTAAAATAAGGTATGAAATTTGGTTGAGGGGTCCAATCAATGTGTATATGTGCAAAAGTAACATTCTAATCTTGTTCACAAAAGTTACTAATACACAGCAGGCATGTCAATGATCAAAACTGGACGAATATACAGTTATCCTCACTTTAATGTCATTTATAATTTGTCCTTGAATTCTCCACCATACTTTTCATAACTCTGTTTGCACGAGTTGCACGAGAATGCTGTCATTCACGTAAAAAATGGAGTCAAATAAGTTGTAAATGCAATATCATCTAAACGTAATTAATGGATTATGCAGTTCAAGATAAACTTTATCTCATAACGTAACGAACATGTATAATGTTGTAAACAACAACTTTACTTACACTGATTTAAGTAGCAGTCGGTTTATAAGTGACTTTATTGATTCATTTTGTGTTTTGTTATTGTTGTCAAAAAGTATAACGGAAGTGCCTCACAACTGAAGCGGAAACCAGTTTGATGCGCAAAGTAGTCCAATGTAAGTAATATTTTTTGACAACTGTCCACAGAAATTAATAATTTTCTAATATTAAAGACGAATATCTGAATAGGATTCATTATTTGATAAGAAATTATAATCATCGACATGTTTTTTAAAAAATCGTACACGTGCTGACACCTAAGTTGTCTCCCGTTGTTTATTAGAGTTACCTTTCGTCCGGCGCAGTAATACATTTGCAGTGAATCGCCGAGAAGTCGTGGGAAAATTAAAAACCATGTAAACAAACTGAAATTAACCACCTTTTCAAGATGAATTTCAAGTGATCGCCATTATGCATTTAACCCGCCTGACCTGTGTAGCATCTTAGATATCTGTTCTAAGGTATTCACTGTGTAGAACGTCATGTTATGCCCTTGCAATGCTAATCCCACTCTGATTTTTTTGTTTACATTTTTATCAATGAGAAATATGGCGTCCATCCCGAGCTGAAATGACGTTGCGTTAAATTTTTACATGTTTAAGCAAACCTGGTGTGTTAGAAAGAAAATCTCATCCCTTCAACATTATTTGGAACACTGTTATTGTAAAAAACCTGTTTCTTCCATATACAAAAACTTAATATTTTGTGTTGAATGTACTTTCACAAAGACCTCTGTTTTCCTATTACATTCATAGTACCACATTCTTATCCACAAAATACTGAATATTACAGGTGTCCATCAGTATTATATCAGTTCAGGAATATGTTTTTTATTTTCCCACCATCGATTTCTTGAATATGCACCCCTTCCCCATTTCTGTATGAACTGTGAATGTAGCAATATGCGTCCCCTTAAAGATACCAAATAAAGACAAATAAAAAAGCATAACTCTTAAAAAAAGACTACACATTTTGAAATATACATCTAAACATTACGATAGCCGTGCATTATTCCTTTCAAATCAAAACATGTGCAGAGAAACGAATGATTATTTTTTTTTTTGTATTTTCTTAGACTGACATGGGTGGTCATTTTGTCCTACTTTCATGTTTATCGTTTTTCCGTAACCGATCGGAAATTCTTCGGGATCACGTGATTTTATAATTAATTCAGACGAATATCCGTTTAAAGACGCGCCACAAACTATAAATAGAAAACGATAACGATAACGTTATCGGAAAAGTCGATTATGTCTTTACTGGTTATTCAGGGTTTACTGCATGGTAAATCAGGGTTTTCTTTATAGTCAATACGATTCAAATGTAGTGCACCTATTTTGTCACGGATAATGGTTTCACTACCCGATTCCCCTTTTCTCAATAATAACATAAATAGTTTTTGTACAAATACCGTTCGCGAGTACTATATAACTATATTTTTTGTTTATTTCCATGATATTAGTTATACTTGATTTGCATGAAAAATATGAGATAATCAAGCTTTTACTTTTAAAATGACAGTGACGTATATTAGGCCAAGACAATGTGTTTAATGTATAAAATTTTATTGAATTAATGTAGCAATATGTAGATAAGTCAGTGTATGTAGGCAAATTCCAATCACATTTTGTTTCTACAGTGTAAGATAGCTATTCATCTATATTCTTAAGAGATTGATGAAATAAGTTTGCAGATCAAGTTGTGAAAACACATTTATTGAGGAAGGGCCTAAATTGTCTACCCGAAAACTTGAGTATAGCTGTATATTACCTGTATTATAAGAATGATTTTCATGAAGTTTTTATGAGTTACAAAAATGTTGAAATCCCTGTGCTATGTTTGTGAACATCACGTTATCGTTGGATATATTTATAAATTATAGCCTCGTTTCGGAGCATTCTTCCGAAAAAATCCGAAGATGCGCGACGGGTTCGTAAGCAGTCGGAAAACATACTTTCGGTTTGAAACAGGCAAAAGGTTTTTGTTTATTTGTTGGTTATTCTTGAACATATTCACGGCTATTTGGTAGATCCGATACAGTGGGTCATATGTTCTGTAAATATTAAGTCTCAGCTATAAACTCTGGCTTTCATATAATACTCGTTCGGGTTTTAGTAGTGGACCTTTAAACATTAAATGATATTTTAGTTGTTTTTAATCAAAGTAAATGAATTTTTGCTGTTAATTATATTACCGGTATGCAATTATATATATTTTATTAATAAAAAGTAGTGTAAATGCAATTGATGTCATGTCTGTTGTCCCTGGGATGTTTCGTGTGTAAGTCAGAAGGGGAGCCGCGAGTTTCTTTATAAATGATTTCGGTAATTTATAACACCAAATTTCAACCTTAACACATTTTTTGCATATTAATCAAAACACTATGGAAATTTCTGGCAAAAAAGTAATTAAAGAAATAACAACTAAAACAATAAAAAAAATCCTCCTCCAATACCCTGACATGCTCCAAAAATAACATCCGGGCTTTGAATTAATGCCCCGTTTTCTATATGCAATGCAAGCCAGATTTGGATTGAATCCGGGCACCGACCTGAAATTGAAAACAGGTCTCAGAATTCTACTTTGTTGGACCTACGATTAATAAGTAATAACTGGAAACAGCTATAATTTTCCAGCGGTAACTAAGCAGCGCAGTGTAAACAAATAAAAATGAATAAAACTAAACACACAAACATTCAAAAATTATTTGATGACCGAGCAAGGAAAGCGGTACCTACCATAACCATTTGCATGGCCTTGAACGTTCAGTAATAAATACATAAAAGTTCAGTCAGGTAATGAGAAACGAGTATTTTCTGTTGGATTTATACAAGTTTGCCATACAAACCGGTCGTCAAATATTCATAATGTAGTTTATATTCATTTTTGTGCATGTGTAGTGCGTGGCACCCCTAGGTTAGAAACGGGACACCACAATCTTTAGAAAACTACTTTTCTTGTGTAAAGTGATTGTATTCCAACAATAGAAAACATTTCTTATTCAGGTGATCATGAATGTGTTATTTAAAGAATTGAAATAGTAAGAAGTCTTAATATGAATTATCTAATAGAAAAAGTGGAAACATAATTATGCATATGTGTGAATATGCAAGTTAAATTGTATCCAGACTGAGCATACTGTTTTGCTGTTCACCAAAATGAGTAAATAAAAAGAACAAATTAGATCTAATTATCATGAGTATTATGTTTTCTACTTCAGTTATTCATACTCAAACATCTGTATTATGTCCGTTTGTCACAATCTAAATTATGTACACCTTCCACTTGGGCTTCCCTTTATCAAAAACATTCCCTGTCTTTTGTTCGTCCATTTTGCAAAACTGTGTGTTCCATGTATATTTATTTGTATTTCAGCGAGGGCAAATGATGGCTACAGATGTTTCAAGTGGTCACTATTCACCAGAAAATGAGAACTTCTGCAGATACTTTCGACTAGTGAATGAAACTGGTGTGAAACCTTTATGGAAGATCCTTGAAAATGAAGCAACATCTCTGCAGATGACTGTCGAAGGTTTTATGGGTAGGCATGAAACAACTATGCAAGTTTTAAGGCAGAGGGGTACAATTCAGAAACATCAGTTCGATATAATGTATCCACCAACAGGAAACTTTCAAATAAAAAAAATGGATACAAGTCTTCTTTGTTTATTTATTATGAACACTTGCACTATATCATCGAGAGGTCGGACAGCAACGGAAAATCTTCAGAATTCTACAAACGATCTTTATCACAATCCAGTAACAGCTTTATCAAGATTAGATTATGACACAAAATTTTTGAATATTCAAAATGTCATTAAAACACTTCTGAAAGAGTGTCAAGATATAAACTTTGAGAATGACATCGAAAGGGAGATAACAAACATTAAGGAAGGTCCTTTAAGCGTGGCATCAATGCTAAAGCTATTTAAGGAATTTATCGATGTGCAACGCTCAATGCATAATTTTGATGACAAACTATATCAGTTAGAGAAATCTGTATATGTACTGTATGAAAGAACTGGAGAGTTACACAATGAATATGCAAGCGTCAAAAAGCAGCCAATGCTAACTACGGAAGCTATAGAAAAAATACTTCAGTTGGGTAAGTCCTCTTTTTTGCATTCAGTAAATTGTCACATATGCATGTACTAGAGATCAAACATAATGCCACTTTTTTAACCTGTGATTAAATAGAACACATGTTAAATCTCTGACTTCTGACTGACTGCTTAAAGGAGCACATGCCGTGTGGAAGCACATCATGTATCCTTCTTCTCTTACTTGTAAGAGCCTTAATTATCTTAAAAGCTGTGTTTTCTCCCCTCAATTATGAGCTGGTTATTATTTAGAAGCTACAATATTTTGAGCTAAAACAATTGGAGCATTTAGATTTGCCGTTCTCCGTACAACGTACGTACTTCCGTTCGAACATGTATCGTGTATCTCAAAAAGTTTGTTTGAGAATGTAGCCATTGATATATCATATAAGATAAAGTTATTTGATTTAATGAAATTATCAGTTTTGAGTTATGAATATGATATATGGGGTTTTCATAGGGGCATCCGATGTAGAAAGACTGATTTAAAATTCTGAAACATATCTAGAAAGTTCGCCAGCAGACAGAGAGCGCAATTTTTTAAAAGTTTAAAAGTGTTCCTTTGCTTATTATCCGTGAAGTTAGACTGGTTAAATACTGCTTTAGAATTACGAGACCCCAAACTAATTACTTTATATGAACTTAATCAGAGTAAAGAATATGAAAATTTTGATAATATATGATGTAAATGTGTAAAACAACTTCTAGACGGAATCTGGAGAATTTTCCAAACTACAAACATTTGTGTATTTAAGAAAAGTTTTAATTAATGAATAACTTTATTTTTGTCTATTATGTATTTTACACATTATTCACTTTTTGAACGAAGGAGATTAAGAAAATATCGACAGAAATCAGAGAATATGTACTAAACGTAACATGAATTCTACAGCTACAGCAAATGAATATCATTTTCTTCTATTTGAATTATTTACGGAGGTTTAATTTCTACTTTAGGTGCTTCTTCAGCACAGACAGGGATAAATCCAACGGTAGAAACACTTCTAAGTAAGTACAGTGTGTTTGTTTTATATCATATGCAACGTATGGACTCGTTTTTTAGTTCAAAGCAGTCAGATTATAGATTTTATGCTGTCAAATTAAAAATTTATTAGCAACAGATAAAGAACTGCATTTCATTTAGGGCAGCGAACGTCACAGTATCCAATCGTTACTTTGAAAAACCGGATCAGTAACGCATGATCTCGGATCAATTGCAGCGGTTTTCATATGGGAAAATTAGACCCATCGATTTTTCACACGAGTGAAAATATTTTATATAGCGCAAAGAAGGAGCCCTTTACTTTATTTAAATTCATGGAAAAAGTATTATAGGTATTTTAGCTTTGCTGTCTATCTACAATTATAATACAATTAAAAATGGAAGAACAACTTCAAACTGGTTTTTAATTTATTTCTAACTACTTTCGGCTTTCAATGCCTTCATCAGGGGTATAATGTTTACAATCAATAACGTTGATGACATCATGTAGAACATGACGTCATAACAACGACGTCAAAACGTATGCAACAACATGGCGTAATTTAACATTCAAAAACATTATACATATAATACAGAAATGCACAATGTAAAGGTTCTATGAAGATGCATTATTTCCAGAGAAAATGCAGATAGCAAAAAGGATATTAAAAGTCTGGAAAAAACTTCTACAATTAGAAATATAGTAAAATATGGATAATTTGCTGAAATTTCTTCTGTTTAACAAAGAATAAATAGATTCTTATGTGTGCTAAAAGACCTTTGCAAACGACTTCGTAATCTATATTCATTTAGCTATTGTTTCATACTAATTTCAGTTTTCTAGGTGAAGAAGAAAATGGTCTTTTTTAAGCATTTTGCAGATGAGCATAGGTTTTTTTTCCTTATCGGAAAGACTCGAACATTCTCGTATGGTTTCGTCAATTCTTACGGAATTTAAGCTCCTTAACGGTAAAGACTGATATCTTCTCACCCGCTAAACAGCACACATGTACGGATTTATAAATTAGTGGACGCTCCATAATATGATTTGTTTACATTTTTTGGCAAGTTAGAAGTAGAAAATTAAAATTCAAATTTTGAAAGGATGATGTTGAATTTCGCTTACATTGAATTTCGCACAGACTAGGAAATCGAAATTAAAAAGAATTCGTCGAATTTCGAGGCAGAATTGAAGCGGTCGTCCAGTGAAAAATGTGTCGGCTGCTCAACCCAGGGGTCGTGGGTTCGAGCATCCGTGAAAGGGGTCACGACCATGACTTCTCATATGACACCAGTACTGGGTTTTCCCGGAAGCTGGCTGTTTAAAAGATAGTTTCACATTCAATACCAGTTTTAAATTCGATTGCTTTGAAAATTCGAGCATGCTTGAAATATAATACCGAGAATAATCTATTTAGATTTTTAACAAGGAGCTGTGTTCAATAAACGCTTGATGCCCCCGGTGGCATCCTTGTCGATACAAAGCAACCTAAGTCCAAAACGAGGTCAAGTTCAAGGTCAAGGTCAAACTGAGGTCAGGTGATGTCTGAAGATGAGGAATGGTCACAGGTTACATCTGCATTAGTATCAAGTCATTCTAGTAAGGGGTATTGATGCTAGACGAAACGGTCCCATTTGGTTAACCTCGTGCGGATGGGCGGACGGACGGACGGACGGACGAACGAACGGACGGACAGGACAATCACTATATGCCTCCCGCATCAGTAGATGCCGGGGCATAAAAACTTGAATTTCGATATATCCGATCTTGCACGATTTTTAATCTTGAATCTTGAGCAGATCGCAGTTTCAGTATTATACTGAAATTCAGCTTTTCAAAATTTGAAGTACGATTTTCGAGATGGCTCGACACTAATTGCTTGCTCGATATTTGACTTTTTCATTTCAATATCAATCTTGGAACAGGCTGTTCATTCAGTACGAGATCGAAACTTGGCTTTTGGAATATTATAAATCTCGATCATAGAGCTGGCCCGAAATTAAAAGCTATTTTGCAATTTGACGTTTTTCAATCTTCAGGTGTAGCTTAGGATCAAAATTCGATAAGTTATGAAGTTGAATTTCGATCTTCGAGCTGGCATAAATTCCAAGCTAGTTGGACACCGCTCACGCCATAATAATAAATGTGCAGTTATTTGATTACATAAACAAATTACTTAAAATCTTTATTTCATAATCATGAACATCAAAGAAAGTATTATAAAAGCAAGTTTTCATCTGATTGTAAGAAAGTAGAAATTACTTTTGGAAAGTCATTGTTTGGTTTTATAATAATGTTTGTTGAGAATACCGTTATAAATGATATTCTGATTTAACCACCAACAGCCATTTAGGTTTCTATTTTCTAATCTATCTTTGCAATCACTGTAAATTAGACTTAACAATATCCCTAAATCCATATGATCAAAAGTATTAATGTAACGGTACATTGGCGAAGAAGGGTTAGACATCGGCCTTGAAATACAGAGTAGGCCGAACACTAGCGAACAGTCTCAACAGCCGATTTACCTGGCCAAACGTATTATCGGTTTTTGTGGTGATTTTCACGATGGGTCTAATTTTCCCATATGGGTGATTTTGAGTAAGAAAATCATATTTTTCTGTTATTAAGAATTTGTTGTCAAGAACGGCATATAGTGCAAGATGTGCTCCGAATATTATGAAATACTCCTTGCTATTCATTTTCCAGCAAATCTAAGCACTTTTCTCAATTACATGTACTCTTGAAAACCATGCGAAAATAGCAGGTAAACAATGTCACTACTAGAAAAAGTATCATGTCAGAACGTTATTTGGCAAAAACACTAAATTACCACTTCCACGATATCACTGACACATTCTTGTAACTTATTTTATCATAAATGATTAAGTACATATTTCTTGGAAGACCAATTTATTTTATGCTAACTGGTGAAATACTGAAAAATATCAGTGAGATATTTCTCTATATCACTCACAGTGCCGAACTTCTTTTTTTTTCAGATAAAATTATCTCCCTTGAAATATATTCTTTAATTAACTCCCTTTGTTGCCTATATAATGGCTGGTATCCTATTATTACCATAACATTCAGGCCATACAGGAGACATGTACAGCTAAACAATCCTATATAGGACAAGCTAGCTATAATAAAATTTGCAGAAGAAATAATATTATAGATCTGATGCTCTAGAAATGTTACCTTCAAAAGTGGTTGCTTGGCCTTGCTGTTAATGTTTTTTTATAGCTATAGATACTTTAGATACGTCTTTCCTCCACTTTAAGCACATTAAGTTTGTTGTTGCCTTAGTTTATTATCACAAGACATCAACTCAACCTTACGTAATATGCCAGCATTTTCGTCAAATTCTTCCCCACCCAGCCAGTTGTGTTCCAAATTCCATCACTATTCGTTATGCTATATAGCTCATGGACCAATATTTCCATTAAATCCATGATAATATTTAATTCTGCAGCTTGATTTTCCAAGGACTTTCGGATATTTCCCAGTTGTTTAAGTTTTTTCGGGTTGTTTTTTAATCTGACCTTCAGCGTTTGTAAACAAAACAAGCTTCCGGTTATTTAACGAACTGATGGCATTGACCGAAAAGTTTTAAATATGCTTACTTAACTACTGTCAGTTGGCCGCGGATTGTGCATTTATTAACAAAATATTTTAAATGTAGTTTTTGTTTTCACGGATCTAATCACCAATATTCGATATCAATGTGCCTGAGTGTCCATGGTAATTTAGCGGATGCATCATATGTAACACAGTAGCCTAAATAAATCCTAATATCATCATGAAGCATTGATTTTATTTGAACAGGATAGCATGTAATAAACAGAAAAAAACGCTTATCTTCACCAATTAGCATAAAATAAAAAGAAAATTTGTTTGTTTGCAGTGTGATATCGAAAAATTCCCTTATCGGTGAAGATATATTTCGATATCACACTGCAAACAAACAAATATCCTCTATATAAGGCCATTCATGACCGTGCCGGTCACTAACGCAGAAGACATATGATCACCGACTGCAAAATGCTGTAATATAGGAGCTTTCCTATTTTCTCATCAATTAACAAGGGAAAAGAATTATCATCAGTAGTGGCAACACAAAGAACAACATGATCAAAAAGATGCTCCAGTCTGGTAAGAGTTACGTTACCCTATGTTGTTACTAAATTGACGTATATGAGAACTGAATAGATAAAATTAGAACAAACAGGATGGCTCTAACTTACATAAGAACTTGAAATCAGTACTGATACTTAAGGTATACAATTAAACAGGTTGTAATAAAAAGCATTCCATACTGTGGACATACCATTGGGTTCCCTGTTCCAAGAAGGTTTACACCAGCTTGCCAGCATAGTAGAATGATTTATTACACCTGTTACACCAGCGAATTTTGTCTTTGTGTCTTTTCATATGTCTCTTCAGGTTTGATTTTATTTGAAAGTATATGGAGCACATGAAGCAATAATGATAAGAATTAATGCATCATTTTTCTTTGTTTGAAAATAGAACTACTATAGTTCCGTTAATTATAGCGCTGCAATGATGGTATTATTAACTCTTTTTCAACTCGCCTCCAAAAAGAGGAGCTAGTATTTAAAGGCCATGATTTTGAGAGAATAACTTGCAAAGCAGTAGCATGATAATTTGCTTTTTTAGACAAACTGAATTATTTCTGCTAAAGAATTGCTAATCCCGTAATTCTTTAGTTTAGATACTGTCGATTTTTACTATTTTATAAAGTTCATAGCGAAAAGTCTGTGATTGTCATCAAGGACCCAAAAGCATTTGCCTTACTTTTAATTTGAAAAAGGAAAATTTACACACTTGTCTAAAGGACGTAAAAATGGTAAGGATGAGAACCATCTAAGAACAGTCACGTAACTGGGGACAAGTTCTTACTTGATGAATCCTTAAAGGTATTCGTGTGTGTTCATTGCAAATGGGTATGACATTTTGGTAGAAACGCATTAATAGATGTGCTAAGGTGAGAAATAAAATTACACTGTAGTATGAAAAGTAGTTCTTAATCACGGCATTTTAATTTTGATTTCAGGAAAAATCTCTCGAAAATGGCTCTCTCGCCATCGTGGTTATAATTTGAAATGGGGAAAGCTACATGTATCAGTGTATATATTTTTTTACTTTATATAGAAAATATAGCCAAAATTTTTTACATGCATGCCTTTTTCTGTCTAAAACATTTTGATCACAGTGCGACCGAATTCCTGCCCTTAAATCAATAGCAATACATGTGGTTTCATCAGAAGAATGATTAACTATATAAAAGCAATAAATTGCTGTTTAGACTAGAACGTTAATCAAAAGACAATAATTATCGCAGTTCTAAAAGACAAATTAGGTAAATAAAGGTACGTGTCCCTTGGAAATTGATAAAAGCGAACACAGAAAAAAGTCTGTAGCTCCTGCGTTACTGTATTTTGCTGCCGCTGATCATTTGGCTCCTGTATTTCTGATCAGTTTATTCATTAATCGCATATATCGGCCTATCAAATAATTCATCTTTTGTAGCACTAGTTAACGTGTTACATAAATGTATCAGTTACAACAAGGACTTGGTTATATTGTTTGTTTATCAGAAAACGTACTGGAAATAACGCATTTTCTGAGTCATGGAATTGTTTACCTGCTATTTTGACATGGTTTCCCGAAGTATTTGAGAATTATACCCTTAATTTTGTTGATCGCCATAAACATATGAGAATAACTTTCAGTCAAGATGGTAAATGGCATGTACATGTCAATAACATTGTAAAGTCTGCGTCTAAAGTCCTCGGATCTATGCGTTAGTTAGAATACAAACTTAAACGTACAACACTTAACCAGATCTATTTAAGTTACTTAAGATCCGTAATAGAATATGCGTCAATAGTTTGGGAAAACTGTACACAATATGAAAAAGACTCGCTAGACAAAATCCAATATGAAGCAGCTAGACTAGTTACAGGTCTCATGCGTTCCGTATCAATTGAAATGTTACTAAACGAAATCGGCTGGGTGTCACTCTCAGATCGCAGAAAAATACAAAAATTGACATTAAATAAAGTATAAGCACGGCCTATTTCCGGAATTCTTAAACGATATATTCCCAAATTCAGTAGGAGAGGCCACACCTTATAACTAAAGAAACGACACCAATTTCATAACTCTGTCTAGACGAATAGAAATATACTCCAGATCTATTATTCCGTCATCTCTTGCGCTATGGAATGAACTTGAGAATAATATTCGCGATTCACACCAACTCTGTTGTCACTTAAATATAACCTAAAAAACTGTTTAAACCACCCGAGGTACTTTCATTTTTCTAACATGGTGATAGATTTCTTACAATTCATCATGCCAGAATGAGAAATATGTGTAGCAACTTGAATAATGACCTTTTTTGAATCATTTAAGAGAAGATCCCAACTGCCAGTGTGGTAACGGAATAGAAGATGCAGAGCATTTTTTCTTCTAATGCAATAGATTTAGAAATGCAAGGCTTCAACTGTTTCGCAACACTCACATTTTCCATCCATTAAGTTCTGAAAAAATGCTTTTTGGTGTAGCTTTCTTGAACGACGCAGAAAATCAAACCATATTTTGTGAAGTACAAACATATGTAAAGAATACAGGTCGTTTTAAACCAACCTAGTATTTATTTCATTTGTTCCCTGTAAAATCCTCCTGTTAAAAAAGAAAATATATTTGGGGTTGGGTGGTTGGCTGGGGTCGGTCGGTGGAACTTTGTTTGGAACACATCAGCACAAAACATTTTTTTTTCTTTCATATCATCTATTAGTGTACTCAATTAATTTCTTTTTCCTTTTTGTTTCTTGTCATCTATCCATCATTTGAAGATATATTCCATCATCGGTTTAATCTACGTAATAATGACGAGGTTGTGGGGGCTGTTTATAATGTTGGCATACTTTTAAGTCCAACCTATTTGCTGTTCTTTTCATTTCAATATATGATTATCTATTATGTATGTTATGTATATATGTAGAAATGAAAATTATACGCAGTAAAATATGATTAAACTAAGAGTGCTTAGATTTGCTAGAAAACATATAGCAACGAGTATTCCTTAATGTTCAGAGCACATCTCTCTGACAATAATTTCTAAATAACTGGAAAAGACAATGTTCGTACCAAAACTGCTCGATTTGATCCAAGATCTTACGTTACTGATCCGATTTTAAAGTAATGATTGGACACGGTGATCGTGTAGCAATGAGATCCAGTTGTAAGCCAGTTCAGAGTTTTAAAGTGTGCATTTATAAAATACAAACAAAATGTGTCTACATTGCTAAGACTAGTCATTAATGATAAATATTGTGTATATGTAAAAATACTTATAGATCTGAATTAATGAATCACAAGCAGATAAAGTCCACCATTAAACAGATGAGTCTTAGACCTTTGAAACTCTTTACTGTAAATACTGCAAATGCAGTTCATAAAGAAATCCTTTGGAAGCATAGAATGTTATCAAGAAAAAGAAAGCAGAAGACCAACAACTTGGTTTGATAACTTAGTTTGATCATGAGAGGGAAAACACTAAAATATTAATCATGCTCTCTTAGCATTGACATCAGCTGAATACTATTAATTGATACATTCAATAAAATCAACCAAGTAAAACAACTACAGCGATTTGGTTTGATTATAGTCTGATCGTGAGAGGAAACGAAATTGCAATACTACTTTGCATCGGCTAATGCGGAATTCCGCAACTAATAACTGGACTCCACAAGCCTAACTAAACAACCAGAATATATTACAACACTGTGAACCTCAGAATTTACTTTTAAAGCACAGGTTAAGTTTGAACAGTGTGTTTGTTTTACAGAGGAAATATACTACATACTTCTTGACAAATGCTTAAGTATTAGATTTGTAAGATGATAAGAAACATTCTAATATTTATGCTTGTTTCTGTTAAAACATGCTTATTTGTAAGATAATAAGAAACATTCTAATATTTACACTTGTTTCTGTTAAAACACGCTTACAGTTAAGTGCTGTCACGTTAACGTCATGTCTTTTTGCGACCAAGCAACAACACTGCAAAAATTTTACTACTGTTTTAGATAACTAGCATAATCATTAAAATCGAAATAGTGTATAAGAATCGTTTTTTTACGTAGGGACACACTTAGGGGTCTATGGACACTTTTTATTTCATACTAATTCACCATAATTTCCTCAGATGCCTAAAAAGCAATTTTAAATATACGAGGGGCGTTCAATAAAGTATATACCTGAGTGTACCTTACTCAAATGATTATATTTTTACTTTGAATCTACCGATTTTTATAATTCTTATGGCATTTTGTTTCCAATAAATTGCTTAATAATGTGTCGAAAACCGCATTTTAAAATAACAACCGGTTACAGAACTACATACGGAGTAACATTATTTATTGAACGCCCCTCGTAAAACCTTTATTTGATGAATTTCCAAAATTAACAGTAGATATTTGACATGTGTTTGCAATAACACCCTTCTCAAAAGGACAGCCAGGCTATAAATTTAGTCACGGTATTTCTGGATTTCGAAATGTGGACTTGTAAATACATGGAATGGAATAATGAAGCAGTCTGACTCGTTGCCAGAAAAATAAGGGAAGTTGATGAAGGTGTGGCCTACGGATTTAGTTCTCGTTATACATTTTTTTGTTTTCTCAGAACAGAAATTCACAACCTGGTGATGTGTTTGGTGTGTTTCAATTCCTTTATTTATGAAAGAAATTGCATAAAGATTAGCAGTTTGTTCCTATATCCTAAGGTTAGGTGCACCGTAAATAATAAGGTTAGATGCATCATAAACCGGTTTAAACTCCCCAGTGGTGGTTTTGCCACTGACCGTTCAAAGGCGGTGCCCCACTGTGTTCCTGTGTTTGTTTGTTTTTTGCTTGTGTGTTTATTTTGTCTGAGTGTGTGTGTGTGTGTGTGTGTATGTGAGGTGTGCGAGTGTTGTTCGTTTGTGCCTTTGGAGAGGCTGCGTTTTTGGAACGTGGCTTTCCCTGTTGGATATTCTTCCTGTTTTTTTGTTGTTGCTGTTGTTTTGTTGTTGTTTTTTTTTTTGTTTTTTTTTTTGTTTGGTTTTTTACTGACCGTTCCAAGGCGGTGCCCCTATTTTTAATTGGCTTTCTGTCTTGTATTTTCTTTTGCGTATGTTGTGTTGTTTCTTGTAAGCGCTTTTTCCTCCTTCTCCTTGCTCCCCCTGTCGCTCCCTCCTTTCCCCTTGCATTTGCGCTCCACCGTTTTCTGGCGTCCCCTCCCCCTTTACCATGTTGGTTTTCGTGCTCCCCTTTATTTTGGCTGCCGGGGCCCTGGGCCGGTGCACAACTGTTTTTACCTGCTTTTAGGTGTGCGTTTGTGTGCAGTTTGTGTGAAGCGGTGCCCTCCAGTGTTCTTATACATGTATCTTACTTGTCTGTTTTCCTGTTAGTTAGTTGGGTGTGGTTGTGTGTTTATCTTTGGTACATGAATGTCTGTGCTATTGCGGTTTACGTTGTAGTGTAACTGTGGAACGTGGCATTCCCTTTGTATATTATTTTTAGTGCTCCGTGCTTCCGAAAAAACCTACCCTTACCTATTATCTTATTCTGACTCACCCGGAATACTATGGAAATGTAGTTTATAAAATTCAGAAAATTAAACGTAGTCTTTATTTTCATAAGATATTTGTAAAATGTGTTAAAAAGTTTATCAAAAGAGGATACAATGCGAAAATCGTAAAGCTTAGTGGTGCATGTTTGGTGATTGACTCCTCTACAGTTAAACGCTACGCTTATTATCTTGCCCTAATTCAAAAGACTTTTGCCAGGGAAAATTTCTCGCTTGCAATTCCGTTAAAGAAATTTTTACTAGTTGCATTGTAAAGAATTATACTATGTGAACCTGTGACGAAGTTTGTAAAGCCCTTTCCTTTTTATTTAACATTATTTACGTCAGGTTTGGGAATGCAGTTTTCAGACAAGTAATTGGTATTCCAATTTGTGCACCCCTTGTCACAGATTTGTTTTTATATTGTTATGAAGTTGAGCTTTTCTCAAGATACACAGGCAGACATTATTACAGCATTTAATAATACTTCACGCTATCTGGATGATATACTTAATGTGGATAATCCGTTTTTTATCAGTTAGTGGAAAATATTTATCCCAGGGAGCTGCAGTTAAATAAAACTAACAACTCGGATAATACTGCTTCATATCTAGATTTACATCTCTCTATTTACGACGACTTTATAAATACCAAAATTTATGACAAATTTCAATATTGTAAATTTCTCCCATTTGGATGGCTACATCTTATGCGTTATATATTTCTCAGTTAATTCGGTTTGCTAGAGCATGTAGTCATGTTGAGGATTTCAATCAACGTAACCTATATATTACAAATAAGCTTCTTCAACAGGGCTACCGTTATTATAAATTACGTAAATACTTTTCAAAATATTACTATCGTAATTCAGATTTTATTTTTAAATACAATATCAATTTAAAGACACTTCTGCGAGAAGGTATATCAAAACCCGCTTTTTATGGGGATGTGGTTTACATCCCCTTTCTAAATTCCAGTTTGTTTAGTTCTGCCCAGTGTTTTCTCGTTTGGGGCAAACGTATTACTTTATCTGGGGACCAAACGCCGCTTTTCATGGAATTACACTTAACAACACGTGAATTATTGAAGGTTCCATGTGCACCGCCGTTTGAAAACATCTGCGGATGTCTCTAAATTGCTTTTTGTACTTTTAGCATGTGTAAATGTTGAGTTCTGCTCAACCCGGGGCTAGAGGGCGTGGGTGGTAGCATGCATTTCCACTACCGTCCATGAACAGGCTCAGTCAAACTGAGCCTGCAACATTTTCGTTTTTGTCATGTTGAGCGACCTGTGAAGTAGTGGTTTACGTTGTAGGGTAACTGTATTTAAGGAATGTACAATTCCCTTTTGAATTTTCATCCTTGTTCAACTTTCCCCCTCCACCCTCCACCCTTTTCTACCCCTACCCCATCCCCCAAAGATTTGTTTCTATATTTTGCATAAAATCAGGGGGTCGAACGTAAAGTGTTGTTGTGGGAGCCTTTATGTGAGGAGCTGTTGTTGTGGGAGTCAAAATGGCGGAAAATGATGTTTTTAGCCGAGAATTTTCTGAAAACCTCGTAAGTGTAACTGTTTTTGCAGTTTTTTCTTAATTTCAATTTGGCCAGTCCAAAATAGAAACCAGGACCTTCCCATCAATATTTACCCACAACAACAAAATGTCATAAAGTTATCCCCGCAACAACATAACATGCGTAAAGTGAAAATAATTACCAATACATATATTTAAGAGCGTGAAAATTGGATGAATTTCTTAATTAGCTAGTGATTAATCAAAGTTAACATATAAAGGCCTGAGTAGGGTTTAGATACGTTAAAATGGAGAAAAAAGTCAAGGTATTTCAAAATATTACTCCAATCAGCCAACTTTTTGTTTTTAAATCTATTTAGCCAACGATTGGTGTCGATTAAAGCACAAACGTAGCTCACTGGACTGGTCACATTGAAATTAAGAGAAAACTGCAAACAAAGTTACACTTACAAGGTTTCCAGAAAATTATCGACTAAAAAAACATAATTTTCCGCCATTTTGACTCCCACAACAACAGCTCCTCACATAAAGGCTCCCACAACAACACTTTACGTTCGGCCCCCTGAAAATTAAAATGTACTTGTTGGATTTTCGAAGCAACCCGTCTATAATATTTTTCCGTTATAACTTATTTTTGTTGTTGGCATACTTTGCAAATGTGTGGCTCTATAGCTGTGCTTGTGGTGCTCAGTGCTTCCAAGAAATCTACATTTGGAAGGGTCAGTAACCTATATAAAGAAAACTGGGGGTTTAAACGCGTTTAGGGCATGCCAACCTCGCACTTACCCTATTTTCAACAAGTTAGACAACACACTTTAAATAAATCCCGGCTAAGAAAGGCTCTAACATTAGCGAAAAATACCAGATTAATTAAGTAAAACATAAAATTAAGGTAATCTAAGGTTAAATTACACCAGTGTACTCAACAACTTGTACGTAGAGCCTATTAACTTTTAAGGGAACGACTAAGACAGCTGCAAGACAAAATTCAACTCCCTCCGTCCGTTTTATGTGGGATTTAGGAGAAAAGCATCATGGAGGCTTACACTCTATTAGTCATCGCACCATCAAATAGGAAAGCGTAGCGATTACCTGTAGAGGGGTCAATCATTCACTGTGCTTCACGATTTTTCCATCGTATCCTCTTTTGATAAACTTTTTAAAAATCACATTTTACAAATATCTGATTAAAATAAGGACTGTGTTTATTTGTCCGGATTTTAGAAACTACCTGTCCATAGTATTCAGGGTGTGTAAGTCCAAGTTTTAAAAGTGTTTTTAGGTTAGTATTGTATTTTCAGTTCGGACGATCTGCAGTAAAATTTACTGAAAGCTTTCCGTAGCTTCTGATAACGGTAACCCTTTTGTAATAATTTCTTGGTGATATGAAGATTTCTATCATGAAAATCTTTGAGCAAACTCTTGCAAAACGAATAAGCTGTGAAACATAGACATATATTTTTTTCTAGATTATTATTCACAATAATAAAGTTTTAAAAGTGTTATAGGTTAGTATTATATTTCTTTAACAGTTCGGACGATCTGTAGTAGATTTTAGTAAAAGCATTCCGTAATTTATGATAACGGTAACCCTGTTGTGTATTTGGTGATCTGAAGATTGCTATTGTTAAAATCCTCTTACTTTGAACAAGTTCTTGCAAAACGAATAAGTTCTGAAATATAGACACCGTATGATGTTGCTCGCGGGACATCTCTGACAAGGTGCGGGAAGTTGATAATTACTAAATTTCTCTTTTAACATATATTTTCTGAATGTAATGTAACTTTTAGGCAATTTGGGCATCCCATACTGCACACAAACCTTTGGCTCATTGGAAGTACTGAGGAGAGAGTTGAATCTGTTTGATTATAACAATAGACTTTTACATATGTTGTTATCTTATGGAATCATGATGCATAAGGGGCCTCCGTGGCCGATTGGTAAAGGTCGCTGACTTCAAATCACTTCCCCCTCATCGATGTGGGTTCGAGCCTCACTCGGGGCGTTGAATTCTTCATGTGAGGAAGCCGTCCAGCTGGCTTACGGAAGGTCGGTGGTTCTACCCAGGTGCCCGCTCGTGATGAAATAATGCATGGAGGGGCACCTGGGGTCTTCCTCCACCATTAAAGCTGGAAAGTCGCCATATGACCTATTATGGGTCGGTGCGACGTTAAATCCAACCAAAAAAAATCATGATGCATAAAATGTTACTAAAGTAATACCATGGTAGAGTTCAATTTTTCACCTTCAATTTAGTATGCTAGACATCATGTTTATTCTTCAGAAATGGGGAGAAAAATCATGTTAAAGAAGGTCAACCATCGGTCCCTAAGTGTGTCCTTAAATACACTCAAAATCGGTTATACGTCGGCGGAATAATTCATTCGAGCAACGCTCTCGTGGAATTATTTCGCGGACATAAAACCTCTTTTCGTGTATAAATAACGTTAAACCACGGTTTTTCTATACATTATTTCTTAAAGATAAGAACCATAGAACTCTCTGTTGTTGCGACTTCCCTTTTTCATGTTGATCAATTACGAAGGACAAACAACATGATTTTTTTCTTTTATTTCATTAATTTCTATTGAAAGAATCGTACATATCTGACATTTTCAACGGAAATAGTGAGTTATTTAATCATAAATTGTATTTCAGAGCAAACGGAAACTGTTTTAAATAAGAAGTCAGACTTTGTCCTTACAAAACAGTTTCAAGAAGCAGAGGACAAGTTAATGTCTTCTGGAAGTGTGATTATAAGTGGGGGAGCCGGTGAGGGGAAAACGTACGCTGCCTATGAAATTATGCGCCGTAAAGGACAAAGAAACAATTGTATACAGATCAACAACCCTAGTGATGTTCACCTCGTAGATCCTCGAATCTTTGATTTCGTTTTCATTGATGACATATTCGGAAATCATGAGATCGATGAAAGTAAATTACAGCCATGGATTCACGTGTTTGAAACGCTGCAACGACTGGTGAATGCAAAAGCATTTTACCTTATTATTGCAACACGAGAAATTATTCTAAAACAATGTAAGAGATCTCTAGAAAAGTTTTCAATTTTTAATAACACAATGAGTTTGTGTTCCAAAAATTTGAGTCAAAGTGAGAAAGGTAAAATTCTTTCTGTTGTATTAAAAAGTAAAGAAAGACAATGTTCTCGCGAAATTGTAGAAGAATGTGTTTTAGCATTCAGTTCAGATCTGGGATTTCCTTACATGTGTAATTTATTTGCTTCTGATGACAATTTCTTTGGCGAAGGGCCATCTTTTTTCAAGCATAATTCTTTTATCGATCATGGGCTTTTTACACAACTGAATAAAAGTAAACAGTTGTCCCTTCTTTTTCTTTGGATGAAAGACGGTACCGTTCCTACCGCCCTTAACCGCACAGTAGAGAACGATCTTATACTGCAAAAGTTGTCGCGTACGTTGAAATACGATGAGGCAATTGATGTAATATATGATGACGTTTATGCTCATTGCAAAATTATGGATGGTGTATTTGTAAATGTTAGACCAGGTGGATACCAGTTTTCCCATAACATCCTCTATCAGTCTATTGGGCATTACCTTGCTGGGATAGGTCTCTATGAAATAGTAATAGAATACAGTAATTTAGCGTTCTTTATGGAATGTATTTCTGTTACAGAATTCCGTTATCGCCCTGATCGTGTTTTTATAAGAAGTGAATTTTATCAACATTTTGTCGACCGAATAATATCAGAAGTGATAGATAAAAACCATTATCGTGAAATGGCAATGCATCCATGTTTAACGCAGGATATCCTCAGGATCTTAATTGAAACTCTATAAAAGAAAAAGAAATTAAAAGAGTTTTTTCTTTCGGGTGTTTCTGCAAATAGTGGAAGAAGAGATTATTCCAGATACAATTGCTTTCTTGCATATTATGTTGAAACCTGCGCAGCTGAATCGTGTTCATTCTTACAGCTGGTACGTAGTCATTGTAAGTGTTTTATGCATCTACCAAAAAGTAAAAAGCAGTGTAAAATTTGCCAAATGTATTTGCAAGTGTATCACGGCGCATGCTGCGGGGGAAATATCGATGCACTTAAAGTTTTACGTTTTGTGAAATGTGACGGAACAATGTTGCTTGACGCAGCAAGCAGCGGAAATATAATGATGTATGAGTATATAAATAAATTGATGGGTCCAAGAGAAGTTACATTGTACCACAAGGAGGCACTGTGTATTGCCGTAGAAAAGCCAGATTTCGAAATGTATGCTATGATAAGAAAATGTGGATGTATGCCACAGTCGAAGTGCTTGTTGATTGCGTCAGAAGCGAAAAATAGTGAATTACTTGTACGTTTACTACTCGACATGCACGTGTCTGATGTTTTGGTAAAGGACAAAAATGTAGCATACATCAAGCGCACATTATTTAGTATGGACGTTTTTAATACATTTGCGCGTGTTGGAATGTGTCCAACAAAAGAGGACATTGTCCGTTCTTTGGTAGCGGACAAGAGGGCAGTCGAATCGATTTTATGGGATTTAAAATATATGTGCAAGGGCAAATCACACTATGCAAATACACCTGCGTCAACATTATGGATTCAGTTAATCAAAGATGGCGATTTTCGGGAAAACCTTGAAGAAATTGGTGTTCTGAAGACGTCGGATTTCCTCGGCCGACAAATTCAGAATGGAAATATCGAAATCGTAGACAATGTACTAAAGCATTTGATTCGAAATGACGACTGGAACCCCCAAAGCACACGTGCTCTCAATTTTTTAAATTCTTGCCTTCCATCGCAAATAGATATGTTTGAATTTTTAATAAATTTTAATATTATTCCAACGTACGCCACTTTGTATAAGTCGATTTCAACAGAAAATGTTGATATCGTAAAAATGACCGTTACCAAAATGAAAAAAGCTGAAAATTTTGATCCAACACATAAAAGCGCAAAGAATGCTCTGTTACAATCAGTTTTCTTTTGTGACATTTATAATTATCTGATAGATGAGGGTATGAAACCAAATGCATACCATTTTCTTTTTGCTGTTGAGTGTGAAAAAGACACCCATACAAAAATTAAAGTGATTAGAAATTTATACTCAATGGTTGAGAAGTGTAAAAATGTTCACTGTTTTAAAAAAGACGTTATGCAAATGGCCCTTCTAGGTGCTTTCGACAACATCGATGTGTATATATGCCTGAGGACAAGCATGTTTCAACTTCCACCGCGAACATTACCTGTGATAGCATCTCGGGGAAGTGTTACACAGATTAAACGTTTACTAGAAACTTTAAAAGATGAGAAAGAATGGCCACCGTCATGTAGTGTCATAAAAATGTCATTACAATGTTCTTTCTACAGACCAGATATTTTCGAAGTGCTAATGACTGAGATACATGATATAAGAAAAGATGTTGTGGTGACAGTGTTTTCAATATTATTAGCATGTCGAAAGCAGACTTTTTATAAAGTAAAGGAATATATTTCTATTTTGAAAAGAAATAACTCATGGAATCCGAATGATATAGTTTTAAAATGTGCCCTTCTTGAAAGCCATAATGACAAGGCAACGTGTGACATATTTAAGCAGAATGGAGTAGTAATAGATGGTATATTAGATGAAGCATACAGCACGGGAAATTTTGAGCTACAGTCATATATAACAAACTTAAATAAGACTTTAAAGTCCTTTGTGGAAGATACACTTTCAAATGTTCTACTGTCAAAAGACGAAGAACAGTTGAAAAAAGTATTGAATAACGACGATTGTTCTTATATCAAAAATGCGTTACCAGAAGTTTTAAGACAAGTTTCGTTTCAAGAAAACACTTAGACAAAGGTTGCATGCAAACAATATTCGAATAGATAGACAGCAATAATTGTGGTCCGAGCTTGAAAATACTATCTTCTGTCCTTAAGTCAGATACAGAAGGTGCGATAAAAGTACTTTACGGATTATCACATAAAGACAAACGTGATCTCGACAAAAGAATTTTAGAGACTGCTATGGAGGAAGCAATGTTTATGAACAAATCAGCACTGTACTGTTTGATTTTGAAAGAATGTCATGAAAGGCCCACCACTTATTGTTTACTTTACAGTCTTTATCACAATGATGATGATGATGATGTTTGTTTCAATATAACATTGGAAAAACTTCCTGCATTAAAAAAGACATGCCATGATCCATATTATAAATCGGCACTTTCCTTGTGTTGCAAAAGGTCGGAACTTGATAAATTTGGGGTTCTTTTAAATGCTAGCGAATATTGTGATGCAGAACTGTTATATGAAGCTGTACTCCACAATAATACTATAATATTTCAAAAGATCAAAGAAATATTAATGAAAAATGACCAATGGGACTATTCTTTGAGCGAATACTGGATTTCATCAGCACTGATCGAGGCTACTGACAAACCTTTATTTACGAGTCTTTTTTAATCGTACTACGATGATGTAAAAAAATGCCGCTGACGATCTTTACTTGACTCCAGTATCGAAACATGATAAAGATGATACAGACAATGAAGACATAATGTCTGAACACGAATATGAAGTAATAGAGAATTTCGTGTAAAAGGAAAATTCAGAATCATTACAGCATGTCAATCAAGATTTCAAGTAGCGACAAAACACATTCACTGCACTGTGTAACTATATGATACCTGGATATCCTTTTGTGAACTTTTATGCGTATCAGTCAAAATACTGACTACTCAGAAATAATAAGTATTATAGCTGTTGGTAATGCTGAAATTGCAATACTTAGTATACCATTCCCTTCGCTCTTTTTATTTACACTGTTTTGAACAAATATGTATTTTCCTCACATTATTTTACTCTATAACTGTGGTTTTTATGAAAGCCGTACTCTTTCTTCTCTTTTTACTAAATTGAAGGACAGTCATGGCATGGGTCCATCTTTCAAATATTAGATCTTTTAATTAATTGGTTTTGTTGTGCTAGACACTGAATAAACCTTGCATTTCGACAAAAGGAACTGAGGGGTCTTTAACACTGACTGTAAATAACATCTGCTTATTGTTTTACTATTTTCAAAGCAGTGTTCTTTGTCATTTTACGTTTAATTTGTAGGAATTTTGTTATGTTGTATGAAATGTCAGGTTTACACACAGAGTTTTGTTTGCATCGTATAGAAATATATTGATGATTATCTCTTTTTCATAGTTTACACCATTTTTTTCAGGCATTCTAACTGATCAATCAGAGAGCTACATTTTCAAGTACCGCCATTTTCAACTTTGGCAATACGAAGCATTTTTGCAATAAACATACAGTAACTTTACAAATAAATAATCACACTTTTTTTAGAATTCAAATTCAGTATTTAATCACAAATGTCCTAGATGATGCTAGGGACTAAATAACTTCAAAGTTTCATTTAAATATCGTATGGATTTAGTACTTTGATTTTCATTTGAAGTTGAAAATTCTAAACAAGGAAGTCTATGGTAAGACCTAGGTGATATTACTTTCATTCCTCAATGTATCGTACATGTTAAAATATTGAATATTAACATTTTATATGGTTTTGAAATTAGCGATATTTGAGCGAAAATTGTTAAGTATTTTCAGATGTTCGAAAAATATATTAATAATGCATCATAAGTAAACAGATTATCAAACATGGAGCACACTGTATGATTTAGGAACCAATGATAAATTATACTGTGTCAAGTGTTTTCCCCTGAAATGTTCATAATTGTGGCATTATCATAGGCTCCAGATAGATATTTTATGAGGATATTTATGTCGTTCGACGACAGAAGAAAAAATAAGTTTTTGAAATTTAGATTCTTATGAATGTTTATACTCTTTTCTAAACAATATATGAGATAAAACATCCATTTGGTTTTCATATGTAAAAGGTTGTCAAATTTTAAACTTTGTATTCGTTATCACTGAAGACTAAATCCATAATTGCTGTTCAAAATTTTTATTGTGTTTATGTGTAAAAGTTAAAGCTGGTATAAAGTGTAGCAAAAGTTGTTGCGTATTTGCATATATGCAGAATTATTGGAACGCACCAGATTTCATGTACATTCACTAATAAAATATGTCTGCCTGTATAGAGATATTTGTTTGTTTCAGCGTAAGTCCGAGTAAACATTTGATGTAAATATAAGATACGATGTTCACAATTGTGATTTTTGATAACGAAATTTTGAGATAAATTTTCATTTTGAAAAATACATTTTGTAGCATTACATGTTTGACGTCAAGGGAGTGAAATAAAGCCATTATATTGATACACTTTAAATTGTAGCATAACATGTTTGACGTCGTGGGAGTGAAATAATTCACTATATAATTTTGGTATTATTAAAAGCATTACTTTAGAATTAGAGTTTCGCGAGGCGGAAAGTTTTTTAACTTTTAATTAGTTCGCAAAGTAGAGTATTCTTGATGAATGGCCAACTTCATAAAAAATTAGGACTTTTAAAATAAATACAGTACATATTTAATCCTCATAAGAATCTCGACAGTGTACATACATTACATAACATTACATTACATTCATAATACTTAAAATCTAATGCACATAGGCATTCTAATATTAGTAAGTTATAAGAGAATTAAATCATTATTCCTAATAATTACCGTAACATTTCCCTGTAAATTTTGCTAATCGCAGTAAGTAAACCAGTAAATACAATTAAAACCATCAAGTTTTAAGAAACAGAAAGGCAAAAAGAGCTGTTTTATAGAAAAGAAATGTTTTGTATTAAGAAATCTAAACCCGCACTGATAAGACTCAAAGTAGCAAAGTATTAGCGAATACAGTCAATTGGCGAATAAAGCTTGAATGTATTTCTCGCGAAAATGACGGATTTTCAATATCAGTTATCTACATTTGTGTCATTGTTTGACTTTGACGATTGCTTCAATTTATAGACTCGTCTGTCAGTTTGGAAAATTAGCATGATTTGCTTAACATTATACAAGTTATAACTAATGGTTGCATTCTTTTTCCATTTCGTAATTTCATCATTTTATATGCTTTTTTATTATTATTGTACAATGAAATTTCACTTCAATGCTAACTACGCCACATCAGCAATATTTGCTGTCAGTGGCTTTTACCAGCCAAGCGTTGCAGTTGAAACATTTTACTTGCAGATATTTACAAACGCATATAGTTTGAATATTCCATAAAATAATTTATAGTTACTTGAAAAAGGTTATTACAATTAGCCATAGACTTCCATATTATTTCATTTGAGCCGTGCCATGGGAAAACCAACATAGTGGGTTTGCGACCAGCATGGATCCAGACCAGCCTGCGCATCCGCGCAGTCTGGTCAGGCTCCATGCTGTTTGCTTTTAAAGCCTATTGGAATTGGAGAAACTATTAGCGAACAGCATGGATCATGCCCAGACTGCGCGGATGCGCAGGCTGGTCTGGATCCATGCTGGTCGCATACCCACTATGTTGGTTTTCCCATGGCATGGCTCATTTTATCTGATTTTCTCATGAATTGATATTGTAATATTTTGTGATAGTCTTTGAACGGCAATGTGCTAATTTTATTTATGTATTGAAATGTAATTTTATACAGGTTTATGATATGGTTCATGAATGGGACGTAAATAAAGATTAATATTCATATAAGAAAATTTAAATTCATGCACCGATAAAAAAAATGTAGAATGAAATAGCATTAAAAATAGAATGTCGGATATCGAACCCACGCCTTCTAAATACAAATATTACAATTTTATGTCACTGAAATCAAAATTAACACATACAAATTGTATCTAATCGTACTAACTGTTCCCTTATTGAAATGTTGTGTGTGTGTCTTTTTTTATGGGGAGGGAAGGTTGTTTGTTTGTTTGTTTGTTGTTGCTTGTGGGTAGGGGTAATACTCACGTTTATACATGATAGGAACAGCACCTAAAATATACGTGCAGTATTATATATTGACATTGTGTTTTATCCCCATGTTTTGTAGAACTGCTTTGGTATAACACAGACCATGTTCTGTTCTGTAATGATATATGATGTAATGTAATAAGGCTTGCTATTCGTTTTGTAATCTTGGTTTGGTTTCGGAAGGATGCATGTCGGGATATCTCAACCAAACACCATCTTTATTAACAACAAATGTACCTCAATCTAGGATTGGGTAAATCTGTTTATACATAATGTAATGTGTTTTAGAAAATGAGTTTCTTGTTATTGTATAGAGATATTAAAAAGAAGTACATACATAAAAATGTATTGGAGACATCCTAGTATGATTAAATTGGTACAATTATTTGAATGTAATATGTACTAGTAAATCAGATTAGAAATCTTGGTAAATATACATAGATCTACTATGCTTTTGCTTTAAGAAATGAAATAGTATATGGTACAAATAACATTTAATTATCTAGATGCATATATTTAGTGAATGATTGCCCATTTCTTTGTATTTTTACATTATCATTATGTCACGTATATAAAGATTGATATAATTTTTTTCTAGTTTGTAGAATGTGAATGTTCATTTAAAAATATATTTAACACTAGAGACCGTGATCAATCTTACAGTTCGTTCCGATAAGGTTGATCCAACGGTTGAAGATCGTTCAAATCATCTGTGAACTTATTTATATTGACTGAACTATTTTTGGAATTCTATTTTCTCCATCAATCTTACTTTTCGTTTCGGTAAGATTATGGTAGTAATCTAATTTAGACATATTCATGAAATGTGGTTCGAAAAATATTCTTCGTTAGAATACCAATGAAATACATGTATATTTTAGTCTTTATTATAGTCTCATCTGCAAACAATACAGGTACATAAAATAATTATAAAAACATCAGTACACAGTCATTCCATACATTAGAATTATAAGAGACTTTAATTTGCTATTGAATACTACACTATGTCTAACACTCACATGTACATATTATTACAGTGATAAAACCAAGATGTTGTTGCTAACTGTTAATTAAAAAACTAATAAAAGTACGACCTAAAATTACATTAAACCACAATAAAACTGTCCATAAGACAGCTCGCTCGACCTTTCTCAGTGCTTAGTTGCCCTTATAAGGGGCTTAACTCACTCAAACATATTATAATCAGAGCTATTGGGATTGTCTTTCCTGGTGTAGACTCTGACAGTAAATAACTATTTAAAGTCTCAAGTCAAAAGCTATTGATAATAACAGAGATATTAGACTTTATCAAAATCTCCAAGTTAAAAAGGTACCTCTGTCAAAATTCAATCACAGTTATGGAAATTGTTTATCCCGATGTAGACTTTGATAGTAAATGACCATTTTAAGTTTCAACTCAAAAGCTTTGACAGTAACAGAGATATCTGCCTTTATCACTTTATCAAAAAACAAAACAAAACAAAAAAAAAAACTTTAACCAAAAAATTCTAAGTTAAAAACGAGCATAACCCTGTCATAATTCAAATCAGAGTTATGGGGATTGTTTTACCTGTTGGTAGATTATGATAGTGAATAACTACTTTCCTTTTCAAATCGAAGCTTTGATGGTAACAGATATATTTGACTTTATCAAAAACATTAACCAAAAAAAATCTAAGTTTAAAAGAGACATATAGAACTCTCTGCTTTGTCAGTGTACCGTATTTATCTATTTATGTAAAATATGTTTGTCTTACTTTCCCCATATATTACCACTGTTCGTTTATATTATGTATATGTGTACCACCGTGGGCTTATAGCATATATTTGAATATATAATATTGAGCCGTGCCATGAGAAAACCAACATAGTGGGTTTGCGACCAGCATGGATCCAGACCAGCCTCGCATCCGCGCAGTCTGGTCAGGATCCATGCTGTTCGCTTTCAAAGCCTATCGGAATTAGAGAAACTGATAGCGAACAGCATGGATCTTGACCAGGCTGGTCTGGATCCATGCTGGTCGCAAACCCACTATGTTGGTTTTCTCATGGCACGGCTCATATATATATAATTTCACTTTATTTAGTAAATAATTCTGTTTACGTGTAATAATCAAAATCAACTGAACCAAGCTGATTTGGTTATGACATTAATTGATGTTTGTCTAAACTTTATGATATACTGAATGTTCATAATATTGATTGTTATTTTTATTCTATATTGATGCAATTATGTTTTTATATTCATTTGCAAATGTTGAACTCGTTGCTGGATGTACTATCTGAAAACGCAGACAATATTTTCGAGCGTTTTCGTTATATTAAGCGATTATTGTACCCCGAAATTTAGATACTAACTAAAATATATACGAGGACATAGCCGTGGCGTAGTGGTTAGATCCCTAACTTCTACGCAGGTTATCATAGTTTCGATTTATTAGAGCGATTGATACTAGTACATAGCACGAGAGGATTGGCTATTTTTAGCTCACCTGAGCACAAAGTGCTCAAGGTGAGCTTTTGTGATCGCCCTGTGTCCGTCGTCCGTCCGTCGTCGCCGTCAACAATTTGACTGTTAACACTCTAGAGGTCACAATTATGGCCCAATCTTAATGAAACTTGGTCAGAATGTCACCCTCAATACAATCTTGGACAAGTTCGATATTGGGTCATCTGGGGCCAAAAACTAGGTCACCAGGTCAAATCAAAGGAAAAGCTTGTTAACACTTTAGAGGTCACAATTTTAGCCCAATCTTCATGAACCTTGGTCAGAATGTTACCCTCAATAAAATCTTGGATGAGTTCGATATTGGGTCATACGGTGTCAAAAACTAGGTCATCAGGTCAGATCAAAGGAAAAGCTTGTTAACACTCTAGAGGTTACAATTTTGGCCCAATCTTAATGAAACTTGCTCAGAATGCTACCCTCAATAAAATCTTGGACGAGTTTGATATTGATTTATCTGGGGTCAAAAACTAGGTCACCAGTTCAAATCAAAGGAAAAGCTTGTTAACACTGTAGATGCCACATTTATAACTGCATCTTCATGAAACTTGCTCAGAATTTTAATCTTGATAATTTCAAGGTCTAGTTTGAATCTGGATCATGTAAGATTAAAAACTAGGTCACCAGGTCAAATCAAAAGAAAAGCAAGTTAACACTTTTAAGGCCACATTTTTGACCGTATCTTAATGAAGCTTGGTCAGAATGTTAATCTTGGTGATATATAGGTCAAGTTTAAATCTGGGTTTGATGGAGTCAAAAACTAGGTCACTAGATCAAATCAAAGGAAAAGCTTGTTACACTCTAGAGGCCACATTTATGACTGTATCTTCATGAAACCAGGTCAGAATGTTAATCTTGAAGATCTATAGGTCAAGTTCGAATCTGAGTCTTAGGGGGCCAAAAACTAGGTCACCGGGTCAAATCAAAGGAAAAGCTTGTTAACACTCTAGAGGTCACAATTTTGGCCCAATCTTAATGAAACTTGGTCAGAATGTTACCTTAAATAAAATCTTGGACGAGTTCGATATTGGATCATCTTAGGTCAAAAACTAGGTCACCAGGTTAAATCAAAGGAAAAGCTTGTTAACACTGTAGAGGCCACATTTATGACTGTATCTTCATGAAACTTGCTCAGAATTTTAATCTTGATGATCTCAAGGCCCGGTTTGAATCTAGGTCATGTAGGGTCAAAAACTAGGTCACCAGGTCAAATCAAAGAAAAAGCTAGTTAACACTATAGAGGTAACATTTATAACCATATCTTATAGAGATTTGGCCAGAATGTTAATCTTGATGATTCCTAGGTCAGGTGAGCGATACAGGGCCTTCATGGCCCTCTTGTTTTAATATTGATATGTTTTCATTAGCTTACAACTCTGAAGCAAACGGCTTCATCTGTGAGCATTGAACTGCCGATATCTTGTATATTGAATGCCATAAACCAGTTGCTGCTTTTGATGTGTTGTTTTGCAAAATGAGCAAGATTAATAAGTACTGTTTAAGTTCTGTTTAATTGTATTATAAAATTGATTCTGTAATATTGCATACGAATAAGAAATTGTAAAGAATATGCAATCGTTATACGATGTGCTATATAATGCACTGTCAAAACAAACTGTTCTCATTCTACGTTCTTCTTTGTTTATTTTCATATAACTTTCACGAAAGTCCCTATTTTTTTCTTACCGTTATTTTTTTATATTACTTACATTATGGTAGCTTTATGTTACGTGTCTTGAAATATCCAGATAGGTGATAATGTAGTAATCTTTTCACAAAACTGTCAGGGTTTAGGAAATTGTCAAAAGAGAAGAGACTTATTTCATTATGTTAGAAGTAAAAAATATAATATAATATGTTTGCAAGATATTCACATAACAAAACAACTTTGTGCGTTTGTAAAGTCTGAATGGGGAAACGAAATATATATTTGCCCATTTACAAGCAATAGTCGAGGAGTTATGACCCTTCTACCAAATAATTTTGAACAAAAAGTTGAAAATGTTATAAAAGATGAAAACGGAAACTTTCTTATTCTAGATTTATATATATTTCAAATAAGATTTACATTAGTTAACCTATATGGCCCGAATGAAGATAATCCATCATTTTATCAAAATATTTACCAGAAAGTTTATAACATTGGAAATGATAATGTTATTTTTTGTGGTGACTGGAATTTAGTCATTGATCCCAGTTTAGACTATGAAAACTATGTATCTATCAATAACCCAAAAGCAAGAAAAATTGTAACGAACTTAATTGAAAATGAACATTTTATTGACATATGGCGTATTTTACATGATAATAAGAAAAAATTCACATGGCGGAGAAAAAACCCAACCCGTAAGCAATCTAGACTTGATTTTTTTCTAATAACTGAAAATACCATGAACTTTGTAACTGATTCTAATATCATCCCTGGTTACAGAACCGATCATTCAGCTATAACACTCAAATTAAAATTGAATAATAATGAAAAAGGAAAAGGCTACTGGAAATTTAATAACTCATTACTGAAAGATGAAGACTATATAAGTTTAGTTAAAAATACCTTAAAAAATTTAATTGAGGTACATACGGTAGTCAACCAGAATGAAAATATACCAGTAGAAGATGACAACTTTAATCATCAGCATATTAATTTAGATATAGACGATCATTTATTTTTGGAAACATTTTTAGTCATTGTCCGTGGTGAAACTATCAAATACTCATCATATAAGAAGAAAGAAAGTATGAAAAGGGAAATTGATTTAGAAAAAGAAATTGTTTCAATAGAAAATGATATACAAAACAATTATAACACTATAGATAACATGATATTAGTCCAACTTCAAGAAAAGAAGACAGATCTCGAAAACTTACGGAAACATAAGTTAGAAGGTGTTATGTTAAGATCAAAATGTAGATATGAAGATCTTGGTGAAAAACCAACTAGCTATTTTTTAGGTCTAGAAAGTAGAAACTTTATAAATAAAACAATTAACAAACTCATAGATGAGAATGGAAAAGAACTTTTTAACACTAAAGATATTTTATCTTACCAGAAAGAGTACTATGGCAAATTATATAAAAACAATTTTATACCATCAGATGTATCGTTGACTGAAAGTTTTGGCGAAAACATATTTAAACTTTCTGATATGGAATCACAGAAGCTAGAAGGAGAAATTACACTTGACGAACTCACTGCTGCAATAAATGGTATGAAAAAAAATAAAAGCCCCGGTCTAGATGGATATACTGTAGAGTATTTTAGCTTTTTTTGGAAAGACATTGCACATTTTATCTTGCGGTCAATTAATTTTGGGTATAATAATGATAGATTGTCAGTGACACAAAAACAGGGTGTTATTACTTGTTTACCAAAACCGAATAAAAATAGACAATACCTTAAAAATTGGAGACCAATATCCCTTTTAAATGTCATTTATAAACTAGCTTCGACAGTCATTTCGAACCGCCTTAAAATGTTTTTAGACAAAATAGTTCACACCGATCAGAAGGGATTTATTGCAGGCAGATTCATTGGAGAAAATATAAGATTGATTTATGACATTTTGTTTGAAACTGAAAAACAAAATATTCCAGGACTATTGTTATCAATAGATTTTCAACAAGCTTTTGATTCTATTTCATGGGATTTTATTCATAAAACATTAGAATATTTCAATTTTGGACCTTCCTTTAGAAAATGGATAAAATTATTTCAGCAAGGAAGTGAGACTTGTATTTTACAAAATGGGCATTTGTCAGATTTTTTTCGTTTAGAAAGAGGTTGCAGACAAGGAGATCCAATATCTCCTTATCTTTTTATTTTGTGTGCAGAAATACTTGGATTAATGATAAGAATGAACAATAATATTTCAGGTGTAACTATTAGTAACAAAGAATATAAAATGAGTCAATACGCAGACGACACGCAGTTGTTTCTAGATGGAACTGAACAATCTTTACGTCACTGTTCGAGTACACTAGACAAGTTTTATAAAATTTCGGGATTGAAAATAAACATTGAAAAGACAAGAGCACTTTGGATAGGATCATTGAGTCAGTCATTGATAAAATTATGTCCAGATTTACATTTAGACTGGTCGCAAACACCTCTAAAAATATTAGGTGTAACTTTTTCTTCACATGTCAAAGATATTTGGGATTTAAATGGTCCACTTGTTTTAGAAAAATGCAAAGATTTGATACGCTCGTGGTCAAAGAGAAACTTAACTTTATTTGGCAAAGTAACAGTTATCAAATCGCTTGTAATTTCGAAATTTGTGCATTTGTTTATAGCATTACCAAATCCCCCGTCAATCTTAATTAATCAATTAAATAATATAGCATTTAAATTTTTATGGAATAATGGACCGGATAGAGTAAAGAGATCAATTATAACAAATGATGTTGATTCCGGTGGTTTAAAGATGATAAATATTAACACATTTATACATAGTTTGAAGTTGAGCTGGTTAAGAAGACTTTCATTGAATAATTGTAATACTTGGAAAGATTTAATAAATTTTCCTTTCAAGAACATTTTCACTTTAGGTGCAAGTTATGCCAAGTTAATGGCAGGGAGAATACAAAATCCATTTTGGAAAGACGTTCTTAAAAGTTGGTACTGTCTTTGTGAATCTATTGATATTACAGACCTGCAACACATTTTATATTCTCCTCTTTAGAATAATCACAACTTCAGATTCAAAACATATATGAATAACAATTGGTACAAGAATAAGATTATCAATGTTATAGATCTTCTAAATGAAAATGGAAATTTTTATACGATAGATGAGTTAAAACGTATATATTCAGTAAATGGTACATTTTTAGACCTACATAGAATTATGAATAATATACCAAACGAGTGGAAAGAAAAGATAAGAAATAATAAAACAGCTGTCCGCAAATACAACGTAGATATTAACCCATACTTAAGATTACTTGTTAAAGATAAAAAGGGCAGTAGCTCTTTTTATAATACCATTACAAGAATTAAGGAAATATACATACCAAATAAATGGAACCAAACATTAGGACATATCTCAGAATTAGAATTTAAATTATTTTGCAAAAATATAGAAACAATCAAGGAAATCAAACTAAAAAATTTTCAATTTAAGATAAATCAAAACATTCTAGTAACTAAATCATTTTTGTATAAAATAAATAAAGTCGACAGCAATTTATGTTCATATTGTCGTCAACAACAAGAGACAATAGAACATTTAACATTTGAATGTGCACATGTTAATAAGTTTTTATTTGACTTAAGTAATTGGCCAAAAGAAAGATTTAATATTGACATTAATTTACAGGAAAAAAATTTCATTTTTTCGTATGATACCTGTACCAATCGAGCTGGAAATTATCTTGCTTTACTTCTAAAGTATTATGTTTATAAAACAAAGGTTAAAGAAAACTGTTGTAGGTACCTCTCTGTACCAATGTTCAAAGTTTATTTTAAAGATAAACTTATAAGTTTGAAATACATTTCAGCCATAAATAATAAAATATCTGAATTCGAAAAGAATTGGTCTCAAGTTATCGAAACGATAGATAACTAAGCAAAAATTAACAACAGAATTTAAGAAATAAAGCAAAGTAAAATATTTCCTAACCTGCCAAAAGATCATCTTTAATAATACCAAAATATTGAAAAATAAAAACTTGTTAATTCCGATCTTTTATTAATAGAGCTAACCATAACTGTCTACTAAGAGTTATTAAGGGATTTTTCATTTTATTGAATCAGTTTCCCCCATTTTTCACTTTTTTCTTCCTCTTTTCTTTTTTTTTTTTTTAAACAACTTGCGCATATTTCTGTTAAATATGTGCTCTTTTTTTTTCCTGTCTATATTTTTTTTTCTCATACACACTTCATCATATTTTCGTAAAATATTACCCCAATTTGTAAATTGCCTGATAACAACTGTCAATGGCAATATACGACTTAAGATAGTATATGAAGTAGTTATAAAAATATGTATACATAATAGATCACTAAGATTACATGTTGAACAATATGTCTTGATATTTACATTATTAACTCATGTAATTGTACGTTTGCATCATGTGTTTATATGTATCTATATATGTACGTTTGCATCATGTGTTTATATGTATCTATATATGTATACAATTTGAAATAAACGGGGTTACAAAAAAAAAAAAAAAAAGAATATGCAATCGTGAATGCATCTCTGTAGTTCGGAAAAGCGTTGCAAAATATGAATCGGTGGTCACTGTGTTATGAAAGGATATAATGTTTGATAAACAGTTGAATAGTTTCGGGCTTCTTTCTGAAAAAGATAATTTATAAAGAAATAAAATACATTGGGTTAATAATGAAATTATCACTATCTCAAATGACGCATTTCCATCATCATTTTATTATTTGCTGAATTCAGTTGCGCATATCCTACCAACAAATAGCAATTAGTTTGTTTCTTACTTTAACAGACTGGAAAACATGTCTTAAAATTTGTCACTTTGTTCACAGTAGTATAGAAATAGCATGCCAGAACAGAACAAAAAATGCCGTTGAACATGTTATACCCTACCCCTACGTATACTATAAGAACCATAATCATGAACGGGAAAATGTACTTACCCATTTCAAACGCAAATATCTCTCAAAATCAAAGCTTTATGCATTCCTTTCGAGCTTTTAAGTAAAAAAGCACAAATGTTTTTGTTAGCTTATCTATAACAAAATGGCTGCCACACACCTGTTCATCCGGATAAAGTGGTGCGAAATGGACACACTGGGAAAACTCTTTGAACCATTTGACAAGCTCCAAAAATTTAGATTAAATCATTTATTTATATGCGAGTCCGCAACCTTCAGACATAATCTGGGCAACGTCTAAGTCTAAAACATTTCTTGACTACATCTAGGTACTTTTGTCGAAATAAACTTAGACTTTTCGAATCGATTAGACTGGGTCTAGAAAAATGATTTATAGACTTATTCTTTAAATGTTTGAAGCTCATTTGAACTTATATAGGCTGTCCCTACCTATATATATGCTACTGGCAGGTGCAACCAGGACACACATGCCATTTCAGTCATTTACAAGTGATTTATTCACTTATTCAAACTTAATCATGTTGAAAGCATCATTTTTGGTATTATAATTTTTTCCGTGAACTAAATTATTTTTACAAAGTTTTCTCTTTTAACGTTTTATTATTCCTCCTCTTGAGAAGGAATATTATAGTTCAATAAGTCACACTTGACTGAGCTTCTGATACCGAAAGCTGTTGTCATTACAAGCTGGCCAATAAAACTCCGTGACCTCAGAAATAACCTCTGATGTTAGACTATTCTTTCCTAATTAAGGCGACTCTCTGACTGAACGCGTTCCGTGGATTACATATTACTAAACCCGAGGATGTTATTTCCTCCATTCTTGAAGAACATAACATACATTCAGTCGACCAGATAGACATATATCAGCAAATTTAAATGTAAACAACTAAATATTATCGTTACCTTGAAATGCATAGTTAATATATGAAAACAAACCCCATTGCGACCCTCTAATTATGCGCAACAAATTCACGCATCGAATCGTAATGGATTGACCGGGTCAATGTCTTACTGCCGTATTTACTCTACTGAAAGTGGTAACAGATTTAATTTGTTGTTGGATTTAACAATTTATGTAAAAAAACTAGCGTAAATACTTACTTGAAATTTTTTGGCAGTATAAAACAGACATTGCAACCAAAATTTTACAAGATGATCATTTTATATTTATATAGATATGCCCTAGAAGGAACTTTTGCTATGCTTTAACTTGTTTTAGTATCAGATCCAACACAAATCAACTTCCAATAAAATTTAGGAGATAATATTGGTTTGTATGAGTCGAACATGAATGCGACAAGTGATTTACAAAGAACGGGTCTAAACCAAACAGTAGTTCCATGTACATCGATCGATGAAGGTACGTGTCTGTTACACTAAGATTACGACATGATCTCTTAAAATGGAAGAAATTTGTTGTTGGATCTGACAAGCGGACGTGCTTAATTTAAGTTGTACTTAAAGACATTATTGGAATCATGTAGGTCATTATATATCTTTTGTTTGATTTGTATTGCTGACTGTTGGGTTTACTTAAAGATCTGAAGGAGCACTCCTTATGACTTAGTCACCTTTTCGAAATTTAGAAGTTTTATGTGTTAGTATTCAGTGATTTCTTGGCAGTATATATTTATAAGACCACATGTGTACTATGTAAAATATGAGTAAAAACTGTAAAGCATTAGTCACAGCTTACGTATTGATTTTTTAGTTAAATATTATTGATTTATGTTTTAAATACTCAGACTTGTTCAAATGTTTTCAAATTACGATTTTCAGGTCAATCCATTGAAGATGACAAATGAAAAGTGTCAATCATATTGTAATTTATATTATGCGATAATTATGTATGTTGAACGATGAATAGCATATGTATGAGACAATCAAATAAAAAATATGTAATAAAATGACAGTTAATTGGTTTCACTTCTTTCATCCTCTGTTCTCCAAACCAATGGATATTTAACATCGACTTTTGCCGTATGTGTAATAAGCTTTATTTTATCGTTGCCATGAGCATGGTCAGGGCCCGCATTCTTTCAATATTATACTTTTTCAGTTTTTTTTTCTCTGAAAGTCAAAATACAATACTACGGAAACAGCTTAAAAAAGGAAAACGATCTTACACTTTGAATCTGTGAATATCCGTAGCATATGTGCTTATGGAAGTGGACCCGTTATGACATTCGGCAGTTGCCGTACGGTTACATATTCTCCGTGTGTGATTTATGCATTTTCCGGCTGGTTGCCCCTATAAAGTACATTAATAACCGAAGAATGCGGAAGTAGTTTACTCTACCATTAGGAGAATTCGTAATCGAGCGTAAGTTGTCGAGGGTTATTACGAGTACATTAACATAAAGAAATAAAGTCTGATCTAATTTGCCATATTAGTCTGGGAGCCAAGGCGAGTAAAGCTAAAAAATACATTTTTTGTGCACCCGTTGCTATACAAATCATTTCTAGGTTATTATGTTATGGGATGTCTAGTGTTTATGAAAAGTGACTTTGGCCAGCTGACCGCTCTTGCGGATCTGAGAAATCCAAGATGGCCGCCAGCTCATAGACTATGAGTACATTTTCAAAATTGAACTGAGAATTTTTAATAAAAATGACCACTGTCACTAAAGTGTTAATTTAAAACTTAACAGTATGTGTGACTTCAAAAAAAATATAGAAATACGGAGTTTACAGTGTCAAGGTCAAGGTCAGATTAAAGGTCAAAGGTCCAAATTTGTATTATACCACCAGTTTTCTTTTATTTATTCTATATTATTGTCAGAAAGTAACTTTATCTCATGCCAAAAATGTTTGCAGCAGCATGTTCTAATCTCTGGCCTGGCCTGCCGAGCCAGGCCAGGCCAGGCCAGAGATTTCAATTTCGTAAAAGGCGAAAGTGATTTCTATAGCATCTTTAAAATCTGACTTTTGGAATAAGTTTGGATATTTCAGACATTATATAAATACATTTTGAATTCCCACTCTGTAAAATTCTACACCTGGGAATAAGCCTATAGCTAACATAACTATTATGTCTATTTTAAAGGTGATGCCTGATTAATTGTTATGACTATTATCAGGGGATCTCCACCTCAATTGACTCTTGACTGGTGGTTTGGTTTTCCCCCGATTGAATAACCTAACTAATTTTTATTATTTTGTCTATTGAGGATTATTTAGTATTGTCCGAAATTATTGAACTAGCACTCAAGAATATTCCGTATGCTTCCGTTAAACAAAATTCGGTGCCCAAACATAAATAAAAATATAAATATTGAAAACCAAATAAGATATAAACATTTCTTTACCAGGTCGTACATGCAGATAAAGTTGTGCTGACAAAACGTTCAGCTACCAATCTCGGGACTGTAAGTTCGAAACACCTGTTTGACCATTTACATTATATTTTTTTAATTTCATCTGTAAACTTAGAATGCAGGAAAATTGTCACGTATCGTGATTTATTGTTCATTTATTGAAAGAAATACACAAGTATTTGACATTCTTCTACATACAAGTTATTACCATAAAATGTTGTAAGAATAAAAACAGTATCAATAAAGTGACATTATATTGATTTAATGAAAACAATCTGAATTGAAATCGAAACCACGGTAACATGTGTGAAAGTTATCACTACGCCACTGTGCCATTGGTAAACTTTGCATGTTATTTTGGTCAATTTTGATATTTTCAGGTTACAAATATGGTGTAAAATAAAGGGCATGTTCTAATCTCTGGCCTGGCCTGGCCCGGCCTGGCCTGGCCTGGCCTGGCCCGATGAGCCCAATTTCCGACTGAGCCGGGCCAGGCCAGGCCATAGATTTCAATTTCGTGAAAGTGATTTCTATAGCAACTTTAAAATCTGACTTTTGGAATAAGTTTGGATATTTCAGACATTGTATAAATACATTTTGAACTCCCACTCTGTAAAATTATACACCTGGGAATAAGCCTGTAGCTAACAAAACTATTATGTCTAATCTAAAGGTGATGCCTTATTAATTGTTATGACTATTATCAGGGGATCTCCACCTCAATTGACCCCTGACTGGTGGTTTGGTTTTCCCCAAATTGAATAACCTAACTAATTTTATTATTTTGTCTATTGAGGATTATTTAGTACTGTCTGAAATTATTGAACTAGCACTCAAGAATATATTTTGTATGCTTCTGTAAAAAACTGTGCCCAAACATAAATAAAAATATAAATATTGAAAATCAAATAAAATATAAACATTTCTTTACTGCCAGGTCGTACATGCAGATAAAGTTGTGCTGATAAACGTTCAGCTACCAATCTCGGGACTGTAAGTTCGAAACACATGTTTGATCATTTTCATTATCATTTTTTTAAAATTTCCTCTGTAAACTTAGAATGCAGGAAAATTACCACTTATCGTGATTTATTGTTCATTTATTGAAAGAAATACACAAGTATTTGACATTATTCTACATACAAGTTATTACAATAAAATGTTGTAAGAATAAAACCAGTATCAATAAAATGACATTATATTGATTTAATGAAAACAATCTGAATTGAAATCGAACCCACGGTAACATGTGTGAAAGTCGGAGAACTTATCACTACGCCACTGTGCCACTGGTAAACTTTGCATGTTATCTTGGTCAATTTTGGTTACAAAAATGATGTAAAATAAAGAGTGGCACCTGTCAATACTAACGGACAACAACTTTCAATTTCTAAAATAATGCTACCTCCGTTCTAGAACCTGGGATAGTATGGTGCGGGGAAGCGATATATAAATTTTGTAGTTTAGGTTATACACATACTGAATATTTTTGTAAGATTGTTTTTATATTGATCTAAGTATGTGGAAAAAAATCATACAAAGTCTTGTGAAACAGGCTCAAGAGCATCTTTTAGCATGAAATATATCACTTAGAAATAACATAAACGCAATGCACCATTATTTTTGTGTGCAAGAAAAATATCAATAATCTAAAATGCCAACACCCTGACAATGAGTTAGAGGTCTCACAATTAATGAATATTATTTTCATTACTTTTCCAGAGATTGAACATCAGCTTAACTAAACCAAACACATTAAAAGTTCAACTGAACAGTTAAAAGGTCAGCTAAGGATAGTAGGGACACAACCTGTAATTACAATTCCCATAGAGATGTGTTCTCAGTGCATGTAAATATTCATTTATATTGCAGCAGGTAAACTTATCAATGAAATTAGCCATTAGTTTTAAAACCAAGTGTTAAAGTTGACTTTAAATAATTCAATTACAGAAAAAATGGGTAGTTATCATTTAGTTACACCATTTTCTTCAGTGCAAATCTGTATTTCAAATAAGATGAATGACAACTAATTAATGATTCTCCAGAGGACTCGTTGACATGCAGCAAGTAAACAATGCATGTTAATACTGCCTGCTATTGTAATTGTATATTTAGATTTTATGCCATTCATTTGTCTGTGTATAATAAAATCTGGCCTGGCCTGACCCGGTCCAGCACAAAATAGAGCTCATCGGGCCAGGCCAGGCCAGGCCAGGCCGGGCCAGGCCAGGCCAGGCCAGAGATTAGAACATGCCAAAATAAAGAAAACGCCCGAAAATATTGGCGAAGATTAATGAGTGGCGCCTGTCAATACTAACGGACAACAACTTTCAATTTCTAAAATAACGCTACCTCCGTTCTAGAATCTGGGATAGTATGGTGCGGGGAAGCGATAAATAAATTTTGTAGTTTACGTTATACACATATTTTTGTAAGATTGTTTTTATATTGATCTAAGTATGTGGAAAAAAATCCTACAAAGTTTCGTGAAACAGGCTCAAGAGCATTTTTTAGCATTAAATATATCACTTAGAAATAACATAAACACAATGCACCATTATTTTTTTGTGCAAGAAAAATATCAATAATCTAAAATGCCAACACCCTGACAATGAGTTAGAGGTCCCACAATGAATATCAGCTTAACTAAACCAAACACACATTAAAATTTCAACTGAACAGTTAAAAGGTCAGCTTAGGATAGTAGGGACACAACCTGTAATTACAATTCCCAAAGAGATGCATTCACTGTATGCAAATGTTCAGTTATATTGCAGCAGGTAAACTTATCAATGAAATTAGCCATTAGTTTTAAAACCAAGTGTTAAAGTTGACTTTAGATAATTTGATCACAGAAAAAATGGGTAGTTATCATTTAGTTACACCATTTTCTTAAGTGCAAATCTGTATTTCAAATAAGATGAGTGGCGGCTAATTAATGATTCTCCAGAGGACTGGTTTCTCATTTTGTTTGACGTGCAGCAAGTAAACAATACAGGTTAATACTGCCTGCTACTGTAATTGTATATTTAGATTTTATGCCATTCATTTCTCTATGTACAATAAAATCTGGCCTGGCCTGGCCCGGCCCAGCCGAAAATTGGGCTCATCGGTCCAGGCAAGGCCAGGCCAGGCCAGAGATTAGAACATGCCGTTTGCAGCTGTTGAAATCTAAACAACAAAACTTGTGTTACCATCGAGAAATTAAGGTGGCCCCAAACAGGCTCTGTATGCCAAACGGAAAAAAATGTGAAACGAGATTATTTAACCCATTGATTTCATGCCAAAAGTATCAAGTCCAGCCGCCTTAAAAGCTCACATAAAACTTTTATGTTATGTTTGTATTATAAAAATAGCTATCAACTGTTTACCGTCAACGCTTAGAACGCTAAGACGTGGCGTCGTCAAGCGTAATATTTGACGTTCCGCTAGATGGCGCTGTATAAAGCTTTCTTGACCTTAAACGGATTTTCATTACAGTTTAATGGGCCTCTTAAAGCTAAAATTTACAAAGCTAAACACTGATATTAAAAAAAACAAATAAACACAGAAATTGAAGCTTACAGAGTGGTGTGGGACCCACCGTTTCCTAATTTAATCGTATCTCCAATTGGTCTCTTGCCTAAGGAACTCCCAGGGGAGTTCAGGATGATTCATCAATTTTCCTACCATCCTGACGAGTCAGTCAATTATTATATAGATCCTACGTTATTCTCTGTTTAGTATATATGTTTCGGTGAGCCGGTTATGCTAGTACAAAACCATGGGAGACATTGCATATTGTTTAAAGTTGACATTAAGAGTACAGTTCGTTTTGTCCCAGTTTCCCCATACGACTTTGAGTTATTAGGGTTTAACTTTCGTGAAAAGATTTATATTGACAAAGCTCTTCCTTTTGGAGCATCAGTTAGTTACATCACCTTTTCCATTCTTAAGAAGTTGTCGTCGAAGTCAGAACGCAATATGTGTCTTGTGAGAATCCTTACATTAAGGTGTTTAAAGCTAAACATGCTTATTAGGCAGATCCAATCCCTCGTCAGGTACCAGCTTTTCTCTGGGATATCTTCAGCCTAGAGCTATTACGGTTTGGTGTAGCACACAACTCTTTCTCTCTCAACCTATCAAGTTTAACGATTTAGAAAAACCTAAGTTAAATGAGATTTGGCCAGCTCCAACCACCCACATAATTCTTTTTATTGCCCATTGTTTTGCAAAAAAGATCGTCACCGAAGAGCATTTCAACTTATACCTTGGGATTGAACTATTATCACTTATTTAAATTTTAGGACATCTCAGGTATTTTCATCATTAAGAATATCTTACAGAGCTGTCATAGGAATTTAACGTTTTCCTCGGGACAAACGGGCACGTATTAATGGCGTTATGTGCTACTCTTCCGAGTGTCACCTCATATCATTACGAGTCTGTCGTATTTCTGTCATTGTTTTACTTGCATTCTTTGGCTTATTCAGAATTAGCGAATAAGTCGCTCCTAAACAGGGTTTGGATGGCCAAATGAAGTTAAGTGATGTGTCCAATCCTTGAAAAGACATTAACTTTAAATCGCTTAAAAATTAATCAGCGGGGTAATCCGGTTCACTTAAAAACCAAGAGTGCCCTGTAATACCACAGTCACACATACGGCGCAAATAGCTACGTCTAGCTACGGATAGAAACGTAGTAACCCGTATCGATCCGTACCTGAGCCGTACGGATTGGTACGAATTGATACGGACTACTACTTTAAGGTACGTCTCAGGTACGTATCAATACGGATTACTACGTTTTTATCCGTGGCTAGACGTAGCTTTCCGCGCCGTATGTGTGACTGGGGTATAAAGGCGTTTTCAAATTATACAGCAATCAGGCCAAGCATCAAGGGTTGCCTATTTTGTCACGAGAAACACATTCCTGTCATAAGACCTCAGTTTTTGGGGGATTCTTAAAAAAATAATGCATTGCTGAAACAACATTTCATTCAGGACACTACAGATCGCACGGTTTCAGAATAGATAGAGGACAGCACTTTTACAACAAATTTAACAATGTAATGATATTCGTTAATACCACAGTCACACATACGGCGCGGATAGCTACGGATAGAAACGTATGAGCCGTACGGATTGGTACGGATTGATACGGGTTACTACTTTAAGGTACGGCTCAGGTACGGATCGATACGGATTACTACGTTTCTATCCGTGGATAGACGTAGCTATCCGCGCCATATGTGTGACTGGTGTATAAGATAACGTAATTATGTCGGTAGTTATGATTACAATAGCTGTATAAATTTCTCCAACGAATATCTGCATAAAACAATTACAAAAATGGAGTTGTAGGACCAAATTGACTTCATAATTATAATGATGATATCATGTATTCTCACTTTGAGTAAAAGTATATTTTAAGTGCAAAGAAGCTTATGTAAGATAAATCCCTAAATAAATGTTCTGATACTCGGTCCCATAGGTGATATTTGGGCCAATTTTTAACACCTATATATTTATTATATAAAACTGGGAAATATTTCTAAACATTCATCATAAAGACAGTAACACTGTTACAATGAAATGTAGCTTCAGTTTAAATTTAATGCAAAATCTTCATAACTGAAGTTCTAATAAAACTTTAAATTTCATGCAAAGAACTACGTAATGCAATAAAAAGCCATGCAACGATGTACTTATACAGAAAAACGGCTTTAATTAAAGGATATTTATTATCATATGCAATAGGATATCAGTCTAGCATTTTATTTAGACAAAGAGAAAATAGTGCATGAAGTTTAAAGTGCTTTACTGCAATACAGGTATAAATCTAACAAAAAATCTACATACATACATTGTATTGATATTCATTAAGATACGTCTTACATATAATTATGTGGAAAAGACAGACTTTTTTATTTCTGATATAAATGTGGCAAAAATGTCGAAGCACATAATGGATGTATCATTAAAGAGATGGGCATAGAAAATGAACTGGTCCACTGATGAACTGGTATGTATTTCTTCATGTGCATTTCTAAAATATTGTTCTGCCTAATGATTAGGCATACTGTCAAACTAAATGGAAGTTGGTTGCCTAATGTTTTACATAACTAAACTTGATGACGCTATATCTGTACAGTTTAACTACAACTTTGGTTTTGATGCAAAGTACCTGCAATATTACATTACAAGAGTGTACTTAAATGGAAGAGAATATATTCCATCATTCAACGCATCCCTGAATTTTAAACAGAATTAAAGCTATATCGATGTTACACCACCTCCCGGTTTGTGAATAGCAAACTTGTGAAGACTTTCGTTTAGATCATTATTTTAGATACAAAATATTATTTTCTAAATGGTCTAGATGTCAAAATTGGCATCGATATAAAAATAATAACTCCAATTTACTTTGTTGGTAGAAAACTTACTGCCTAGTACAAAGGTTAAAGCGCGGTGCCGTACTTGTCCCAATGCGCGACTCTCGTTACCTCCCCTGACGGTCTGTCTAAAATCTGCGTACTTCAGTCTTTCAAGCATGATTGCAAACATAGTGATGATTTAATGGCGAAAAGAAAACTATTTCTGAATAGCAAATTTATTTTTGTGCTTCTTTTTGTGTAATACATTTTTATGCAGAACATGTCAACTAACTTGTCTGTTCACGAGATAAATGCATTACCTACAGCAAATTAAATATATTTATTTCATTGTTCATACTGTGAAGCCTATAATTTATGTTCGGATGTTAATCACTAATGATTACGCCTGTTTTCAGACGTGGCCGAGCTGGACGTAATGTCAGACTGAAATGAAATGAAAGTGATAATTATGTCACGAGTTGGACTACCATTGTACCTACTGAGCAAAAGTGTAACGATATAGCTTATGGCGTTGAAAAGCGTCCGTTTGCCTGTCTGTCCAAGGAGTTGGGTAAACAGCTGTTTTACTCTGACAGTCATATTAGATCATTTTTATTGCCTACCGCTGATATTATAAATAAGATATAATAAATTATAAATCGCTCATACACTATGACGTCATAGCAGGCCCGGATCCAGAGGGGTGCCGAGGGGGCTCGTGCCCCCCCCCCACCCCACCCCACCCCGGTTGGCTGAGAATTGACCTATACTCATCAAAGATGCGCCCAACTATCTTGGCAAAGGAATAATATTTTCTCAAAATTTAACTTGGGCAGTACCAGTTATTATTCAAAGGGATGTTCACTGAAAATTTACTGACATTGCAGACATTACTGACATTGCAGACGGATGTGCAGGCTGATCTTGGTTTGCAAAGGCAAAGCAGGCTAACATTGTCTTCCTTAACCTTTAGCCTGCTAAATTTCTAAAATGGACTGGTCCATTATTCAGTTTGGACAGTAACATTATTATTTGAAGGGATATTCAATGAAAATTTATTGACTGTATAGCGAACAGTGCAGACCATGATCAGGCTGATCATGGTCTGCACTGGTCGCAAAAGCTGAACCACTTGCCTGCAGCAGGCGAAAGGTTAACTTATAGAGGACTGTGTATTAACTGACACTATATTTTGTGAAAAATGGCCCAAGACGGTAACACTTTTAACTATTTCTTTTTTATCGGCTGATAGCATGATGTTTGTTATTGTAATAGTTTGCTGATTTAATATGTCGTGGGTAATCTAGATGATGGCAGACGGAGGTAACTGCTTTCATCTGACGTGGGTGGTTTTTGAGCATAAAAAATTAATGAACAAATTTAAACAACAAGGGTCATCTACTGACTATTGGCTTAACTCTATGAAGAATGATGACAATATGCATAAGCATTCTCCAGCAATTTCTGAGAAACCATTTAGTTTCAATGTCACATTGACATTTGACACATTCACATTTGACCTTTGACCTTTTGAATTTAGGGTCACCTATACTGACCACAGGCAATCATTCTTTGAAGGTTGATCATATAGGTCCAAACTTTCTCCAGTTATTGATCTAAAACTTTTTCCAGTCTGAAGGTCATTCTAATCTTGACCTTTTGCTGTCCTTCGGATGTATAAGAATATAAGCAAATAACATAAATTTCATTGCATTTTTCCTTACGTACATTATAATGTAAGCAAAATAATTGAATTATTAAAACACCGCTTCAACAAATTGAAATTACAATAGTCAGTAACAAATGTTTAAGAGCTCACTGGTCAGAAAGTAGAAGTTGTAAGATTTACGAAACGTGTACGTTACCTTACTAATAGTATTAAAACAAGATAACGCAGAGCAAAAGTTCCTTCTAGGGCACATCAATATAAATATATGATGATAATCTTGTAAAATTTTGGTTGCAATGTCTGTTTTAAATATTGGTCATCAGTGTGTGGAACCCCAGGATCGGACACAAGGACAAGACCCATTCTACCTTATTGACATTCCGTATCCCCGCGTTTAAACGCCCCCGATGGCGTTACATCTTGCACCAAGGGTGCGTTTATTTCTGTACCAAATACAAAATAACTAGAATTTTGAAAAAGAATGTTGTTTTCTACTACCGAAAAATGTCAAGTCCGCTATTTCCAAAGTATTTACGCTAACATACATGTAAGTTGTTGAATCCTACAACAAGGTAAATCCGTTACCACTTTCAGTTGAGTAAATACGGCAATTAAGAGTAAATACGGCAATTAAGAAACACTGGCTAAAAACATTGACCCGGTCAGTCCACATGTAGAGTACCATTCGATGCGTGAATTTGTTTCGCACAATTAGAGGGTCGAAGTGGGGTTTGTTTTCACATATTGACCATGCATTCGAAGGTATTTTTTTAGTAACGATGTATGTTAACCTTTAAACAAATAAGATGTTTGACATCTTTTCCATCCTCGGGTTTAGTAATACGGTATGTAATCCGCGGGGCGTGTTCAGTCAGATAGTCGCCTCAATTAAGAGGAACAATTATTAATCACAAATATTTACATTCGCCCTATTCTTTTCCATTGAAAATTATGACGTTCATTTCGTATAAACAGCAAAAGGAAAAGAAAGTTACGTCATCGCTGCTTAGGGATAATCGACCGTTGTTTTGACGACGTCCGCGTTACGTGTAGTTCTGGGAGAACGTTCCTTAGATGACGTCGCAGTTGTTCCGTCTGGTGAACAGAATGGCCGGGAAGCTGGTTTTAATGTTAAATGCCACGAAATATGTGGAATTTATAATATTATTTTGTTTAATTTAATTACAAATGGAAAGGAAATAAAATGTAAATATAAGAAATGAAACTATTTTTTTCGATGTTCATGCGAAATGAACGACAGAATAGGATCGGCAAATTAAACATGAACCGCTAGCGAATGAACACCGAAAAAAAAATCATTTCATTTCTTAAATATCAAGTGATGTCATTGAATGATACCCGTAACAAGAGCTGTCACAGGAGACAGCGCGCTCGACTATTTTGATGCTGGATAGTGGAACTGGGCACATCTGAGGAAACTAGAGCTGTCACTGGGGTGTTAAATGACTCCAATTGTGGATGAAGATATTGCACAATAGCCTGTGTCTATGTCAAAAATATCAACTTAAAGTAATAAGAGAGGTAAAGATAAAATGTATCAAACACTATATAAGTATATCCTAAGCAAAAAGGGGCATAATTCATTAAATATTGGTGCCAGAGTTATGCAGCTTGTGTCATATAGTGTGGGTGATGATGTTGAACAACTATTTTAAGTTTGAATCAAATCCATTCAGTAATAACAGAGACAGAGTGAAAGTGCATCAAAACTTTAACCTAAAATTCTAAGTAAAAAGGGGGAATAATTAATGAAACATTGGTGCCAGAGTTATGCACCTTGCGTCATATGGTGCGGGTGATGATGTTGAACTATTATTTTAAGTTTGAATCAAATCCATTCAGTAATAACAGGGACAGAGTGAAAGTGCACCAAAACTTTAACCTAAAATTCTAAGTAAAAAGGGGGAATAATTCATGAAAAAATGGTGGCAGAGTTATGCACCTTGTGTCATATGATGTGGGTGATGATGTTGAACAACTATTTTAAGTTTGAATCAAATCCATTCAGTAATAACAGAGATAGAGTGAAAGTGCACCAAAACTTTAACCTGAAAATCTAAGTGAAAAAGGGGGATAATTCATGAAATATTGGTGCTAGAGTTATGGCCCTTATGTCAGATAATGTGGATGATGATGAGGAATAAGTATTTCAAGTTTGAATCAAATCCATCGAGTAATTACAGAGATAAGTTGAAAAAGGAGAAAGTGCACCAAAACTTTAACCAAGGTGGGGACGCGGAAAGACGCCGACGCCGACGCCGACGCTGGGGCGAGTAGGATAGCTCTCCTTATACTTCGTATAGTCGAGCTAAAAATCACATGACATCACTGGTCGGTAAATATAGATCGTAACTGCCACGTGATATCACAAATCGGTGAAGGCCAATCGCGATTTAATTGGTAAATATCCGTTGTGACTTGATAAGTAGGTAAGTACTGCCTGCCTTTATGGTTTGTTACTAGCAGCTGCGTGAATCATCTGACATCGATAATCGGTAACTAGCGACTCTACACTAATCGGTAACTAGCGGCTACAAGTATCATTTGACATCACTATTCGGTAACAAGCGGCCACATGTATCGTTTGACTGCACCGATAGGTAACTAGCGGCTGCAAGTATCATTTGACATCACTGATCCGTAACTAGCGGCTGCAGGTATCATTTGACTACACCGGTCGGTAACTCGGTAACTAGTGACTGCAGGTATCATTTGACTACACTGATCGGTAACTAGCGACTGCAAGTATCATTTGACTACAATGATCGGTAACTAGCGACTACAGGTATCATTTGATATCACTGATCGGTAACCAGCGGCTACAGGTATCATTTGACTACACCGATCGGTAACTCGGTAACTAGCGACTGCAAATATCATTTGACTAAACAGATCGGTAACTAGCGACAGCAAGTATCATTTGACATCATAGATCGGTAACTAGCGACTGCAAATAGCATTTGACATCATTGATCGGTAACTAGCGACTGAAAGTATGATATGAAATCACTGATCGGCATCTAGCGAGTGTAAGTATAATTTGACTGCAGGTATCATATGACATCATTGATCGGAACTATCGAGTAAAAGTATCATTGACATCACTGACTGGTAACTATCGACCGCATGCACCATTTGACATCACTGACCAATAACTAGCGACTCCAAGTATCATTTGACATCTCTTATTGGTAACTAGAGGCTGTAAATATCATTTGACATAACTAATTTGTAACTAAAGTGTGACTGCAAGTTTCATTTGACATCACTTATCGGTAACTAGAGACTGCAAAGATCTTTTGGCATAAGTGATTGGTACCTTGCGACAGCTAGTATCATTTGACATTACTGATCGGTAACTATGCAGTTCTAGCGACTGTCAATATCATTTGACATAACTTGCTGATAATCAGCGACTGCAAATACCATTTGAAAGAACTTTCTGCAAGTATCGCGTGACATCACTGATCAGCAACTATCGACCGAAAGTGCCACAAGATTTCTTTGAACGGTACCTTATGATCGCTTGAATGACGTGGCACTATTGACCGATAAATATCCGTCGCAATTTTCACAGTACATGTATATATAGTGACTGAAGCTTACAATCGGTACGTTAAAGAATACTGAATACAATATGACATCTGAGAGAAAAAAAGCAGAATTCCATTTGTAGTACTAAGAGTTAGGGCAAAAAATCGTACTATGTGTAAACAATGATGAAGCTGTAAGAAAAATTTCGTCAGGTCTTGAAGCCTTCCAGAAAAGATGTAGTAACAGGATGGAGTGTTCGCTTTTTCTTGCCGTTCAACGATAACCATATAATTATGCCTTCTTTTAAAACATCCCAGTTATATTCTGTGTACTTTATAGCGGTCTTATTACTTACGACTGTCACCGACCTGGAATTTGGACAGACGTCCGCGTTGTGAAATTCAGTCTGCGACGCTATTTCTTTCAAAATCTTATTATACCATATTGGCATAATTGTGTGGTGACAACAATCTTCCCTAGCGTATAAAATGCTACTTTTTAAAATCATTTATCCATAACGTTCTATTGTGAAATTTTTCAACCACTTTTAATATTGTTTTGTCAAATATTCGTTTCTTCTTGTTTTTGCACAGTCTCTGGAAGTCTGAGTAGCACGTGCGATAATGATTAATGGCTGCCGTAGTCTCCAGTACAGTAACTCTGAAAGAAAAAAAAAATGTTGTTTTTATTCACCTGCACTCAGAAACAATTTCAGATAATGCCAATGGCGTATATCTATATTTTAGGTCGAAAATAGACGGGTCTGCCTGTGACTGACACACGTTCATAATTTCAATTCAAATCCGTCCTTCATATGCTCCGAGTTCATTTTTCCGGGGAAGAAGCGGAATATGCCCCATTACCCTTCAACTGTATGTCTGCACATCCTTTTGCGGCTAAGAGGGTAACTTCTTAAAAAAGAAGTATGTATTAAAATCCTTACAATCTAATAGAAAATCTACCGGCATAGCAAAGTTCAGCGTAAAGATACACCAAGTACATTTTGGTAAATAAGGTATTTTGAAAGTTCTAACCTTTCGTAACCCTCCAAAGGCTCGAACTCGTGTGTGTCGATGCTATCTGGTCGGATCCGGCCAGGAATAAGGACATTTTTCTGTCTCGTATAGAGCGCCGGTGTTCTTCGTAAATATTGCACAATATCAGAACCACTTGTGGTAACTGTTTTGTTCCAGTCTTTTGCGAAAATATAACTCTTAAATGTAAATCCGGCAGCTTTAGGAAATTGTTCAGTTAAATTTCTCTGAAACGAAAATGAAAGAAAACGTAAAGAAGGCAGAAAAAGCATATGAAGTTTTAGTTGTGTAAAACCCGTCAAAAATATCGTCTGCCACACACTCCCTCTTTTTGTTTTTAAAAAAATCTTTATAATTATGTATTTATAAATATATATATACTGCATTTCAAAAGTAAGAAAAGACTTAAATTAATCTAGCCTATGGAAGCAAAACTCGACAAAGCATTTTTCATCATAGCAAAATACAATTTAATTATTGGCATCGACAAATAAATAAAAAGTTCACACACCATCATGCCTTTTATATCTTTGTGTCTCCTTGGTAACAGAAACTCGTCAAGGTCAACAATGGCGATATACGTATAACCATGGAGACGCTGGTAACAATCGAACACAACAACCTGCTCATCCTGCCAAACGTTTGGCGACTTCACCCCTACCTCTCGTTTCATAACTGTCAATAAAAAAACAAATGCAAGTATTTAGAAGAAAGACATTACAACTAACCACTGCTGCGACAGAATGGCACTGATGCTTTGTTGTTAAACGATGAAAAGAACGTTCAGAATACATCAGGGTGTTATTTTTTTTTTTACATCACAAATGACCATAAAGGTCGAGAAATACTATATTAAAGGTCATGACCTTGAATAGATCCGAACATTCGAGTTGGAAGGAAGAATAGACCAGAAAATTAAGAACAGGCCAGGATCGAGGTGGAAAAAACATTTAGTATAGGTTAGGAAGTTAATAAAATAAAAACATTTAGAAAATGGCTGGAAGGAAAATTGATTCAAACATTTGAAATAGGTCAGGTAATTGAATAGATCAGCATGTCAGAATAGGTTATGAAATTAAAATAGATTCACATATCAGAATAGGTCAAGAAATTAAACTGATCCACATATCAGAATAGGTCAGGAAACTGAAGAGATCCACATATCAGAATAGGTCAGGAAAATGAACAGACTAACATATAAGAATAACCCTAAACCCTTTCTGGGTAGCTGAGGAAATGAAATAGACTCAACCATTCACAATAGGCGAGGAAGTGAAATAGATCCAAACATTTAAGATAGGCATTGAAGTGAAATAGATAAAAACATTCAATACTGACGAATGTTTGAATCTATTTCACTTCCCCGCCTATTGTGAATGTTTGAATCTACTTCACTTCCCCGCCCATTGTGAATGTTTGAAATAGATGATGTTTGAATCTATTTCACTTCCCCGCCTATTGTGAATGTTTGAATCTATTTCACTTCCCCGCCTATGTGACAAAGTGAAATAGATCCTACAACTGAGATGAATAGGTCCAAATTTTCCATACTTACGTCCATCTTTTTTCCATGGAAAATCAAAATGTCTTCTGTCTAAGAAACCAATATTTGTATAATGTTGCAACACAGTTTCTATATTGTTTGTCAGATTATATGTAAACATAAACACCTTATCCACCTTCATTTCCCGGTAGAATTCCATCCAATCAACTAGTAGCTTCATATCAATGTTACCATAGACTATTTTAACACAAATTGCAAACGAGTGTTTCGGTTGTACCTTGGGTAGAAATGGTTTGATATACACAGATTCGTCTCTTGGACATTTTTTCTTACTAAATTCTAGCGTTATCCCTCTTACATCTATTAACGGCCCTCTAATTGGACATGTAAATTGTGTAGCCGGAAGTCTGCTTTTCTTCCAGTAAATTTTCTCTGGAGCCAAATAATATGTAAATTTATTTGAATTCCACAATACACAGCACTTAATCTTCATGTTCCTATGTTTCATTCCCTCCCAACCATTTAATTTGATTTCTCTTTTATAGCCTCGTTGTAACGTAAAATTTGAACCAATGGCGCTCAATATAAACACTGCAAGAGCCTCTTTCTGATACTGGCGCCATTGCAGCAAAGTGTCATGGTATGGGGTAGCGGTGGTTGTCAAACTGTTTCCAGTATCGTTCTGTTTATTAACATCATCTTGTGATCTTGTTATTGCATGGTCTGATTCTAAATATTTTCTCGATCTCACAGCAAAAGAACCGCCACTGGTTTGATGAATAATCAAATAGCCCTGAAAAATATAAACAAATAAAAAAGCAAGTGTTTATGCATATTAGTTTGCTTTTCGCTTTCCGCTTTCCGCAACATTAAGAAAAGTTCAATTTAGAATACTTTAAATAATAACAGTAATGTAAGTGGTAAAATGTTGCGCTATCATTTCGGGATATTTATTTTTACCTACCAAAGTTTTGTTACACGACTTAAGCTATAACACGACATAAGTATAGACATTAAACGTTCTTGATACAAAAGAAAGTATAAAACAGAGTTGCTTGGCAATATATTCTTTAAAATATGGATTTCGCGTTTTTCAACTTCAAAAAGTGTTCTCGATAGCAAACAGAAAACATGCAGTGCCAAACAATTTTACAGATCGTCAAGTTGTACTGGGGCCTCCACGGCCGAGTGGTTAAGATCGCTGACTTTTATTCAATTGCCCCTCATCGATGTGTGTTCCAGCCTTGTTCGAGACGTCGAATTCTTCATGTGAGGAAGCCATCAAGCTGGCTTAAGGAAGATCGGTAGTTCTACCCAGGTGCCCGCCCGTGATGAAATAATACATGGAGGGCAACTGCGGTTTTTACCTCCACCATCAAAAGCTGGAAAGTCACTATATAATCTATAATTGTGTTGGTGTGGCGTTAAACCCAACAAAACAAACAAATAAATTGTACTGCTGCGACTGTATATACAGCGAAGAAAACCTCGTCCAACAGTTACCTTACCGTGTATGACTGTTGTAACATACTGTTCTGCAGGAGAAGGCAAACCACGCACGTGCTGAGCACGAGCACGACGATCCGTTCCGTCAACTTTCGAAATGAAACCCTCATACCTGAAAAATATTGATCAGGGCTTGTAACTAATATTCCGGCTATACAACGCTTTCTTCATCACACAGTTCTATATATATAGTTTTATTTATTTATTATATACACCTATTTATAATTACTTATCGGGCTCATTTATACGAGTACCACCGATCTGCCTATATCCACGACTTTCAATATTTGTCATTTCTATCATTAACATCAAATAAGTATTTTTATAACTCTTTGTTAACATGGATTAATGTAATAACGAATAAATATGAGACACCTTCTGGCTTCTGAACAAAACAGATGTATGTACTATATCTGTGTGCTTTTTTCCCCTGTTTTTGATATACAAAGAGCAATTGCTGTATTCAGTTAAAGCCCTGCTCCGCGGCTATTCAAATTTTATTGTGTATTACAATAGGTAACGCACGCAAAACCACAAGTATTTTATATAGAATTTTATATAAAATAGACTCTATTTTGACAGGCGTCACTGTTCATAGTCAGGATTTTCATGCTTTTTCAGCGATAATTAAAGGCTGAAAGGTAGGACTGGAGCAGCTCTTTAAAGGAGAGTTAATTATTGTAAAACATATTCTTTGTTCGATTTGAAATGTCCCAAGTCTGAAATAACAGAAGTTTACAAATGCGGCATCAGAGCCAGAGAATTATACCATAATTTAGCATGTGTTTCAAATATAATTTCACTATCCCCATAGTGAAAACCTTATTTATCGTTCTATGATTATGAAACGCTGATTCTGTATTTTCATTACCTAGGATTTTAATGAAAACATACCTCTACGCACTTCTTGATTGTATTTCTCAAGTCAAGGTCCTTCAATTAATCTCGTATGTTTTAATATCCATTTTCATTTAATACATTTTTTTCTCCGTACGACTTTAATTCGAAACTCGCAAAGAAATACCAGGTTAAACCAGGACAGGTTTTAGTTGACTTAAAACAAAATAAATGCGTCCAAAACTGACCGCTTAATATAATCTCAATGACCAAATATTAACCTGTCATACCTTCAGGCGTTCTTCAAAGTGCAAAATTGTGCAGACCAACCAAGCATAAAATGACCAAACCTTGCGAAAGGATTACAGGTGTTAAAATGACCAATATATACACTATACGTCAGGCTTTTGTAGTCTTATACAATGCGGGGGTAGGGGTGGGGTCGATTTATTCTTTACAAGTCAACTTGCGATTAAGACACGGATTAACATGTTTCGTTTCTCTTACAAACTGCTGTGAAATATTATCTAAAAGTTTCCACATGCATTTTACCTATAACACCGATATACATAGCTACTTTTATGTTTATATATTTACCGGAAAATTAGTGTTTTTTTTTTTTTGTTTTTTTTTTGTTGTTGTTTTTTTTTTTTGCTTTTTTGGTAATCTGGCAAAGATAGTGGTCTTAACGAACCGAAAGCGGTGTTCAAATTTTGACAAGCGCTCTGTAGATCGTGCTACAAAGAATTTAAATAAGGATCCTCAAGTGATGTTACTCAAATGTATTCACTTTTCTTTTTCATTTAAAAACTCCGAAAATTCTACTAGATAGCGATATTTCTTTTTTTTTTCGAAGCAGTGGTATATCGCCATGTCCACGAAATCACATTTACCAGCGAATGACGCTGATTAAAATATTATTTCGTTTGCTTCGGTGGTTATGAAAATATTGTTACAATTAGGTTAAGTAGATGGTGCACTTTTCTTGACTGTCTGCGTCACTGAACTGTTTCTATCCGCTGGCGCCGTGTCAAGTTGGTAAATATTATCTTTCCCCGGACTGTTTATATAGAGGACATGAACTTGAGAGCGGTTGACGTCGAGCAGAATTGAACGAGTATTCTAACATTGCTATATTTTTGTAGGAAGTCAAGCGTTGTATATTCTGCGATAAACAACGGTTTACGCCCAGGTAGTTGAGAGAATTTTTATGACGTCAAACAGTCGCATGACGTCCGATTCATTACTACACGGCTGAATGAAATACAGTATACTTTATATCATTTTGTGTTAAAATGAAAATAAATAGGACCGCCGTTCATATACTTGTATATTTAACCACTCGGGCTAACGCCCGAGTGGTTCAGTTTCCGCGCATCTATACTCTGAACCGTGGTAAACCAGGCGATTAACAATTCCAGGGTCTTGATTACTTGGTACGGAAAACGAATGGCGTTAACAAAAATAACAGGGATATATAGAAAAAATGTCAATGTAAATTAACAATATATGTTTTATATATTTGCACGGGTGCATTTTTGCACGAGTATGTTTTTTATTATCGAGCATTTTCTTTGGCCGTTGTACACAGGTTGCCGTTGTACGCATGTTGTCATTGTATACAGGTTGTCATTGTAGAAAGGTTAATTAACGGAAAAATTGTCCGTGTAGAAGGGTACTTGCTCTTCAGGGTTGTTGTTAACCGATGTTGTGCAGTATTATAACAGTAAACAATGACACAATCAGTCAATGTTTACATGCACTTGATTATGTAAATATAAAATGGAAATGAAGTTTTGCTTTGTGTGGTTCAATTTTTCGGCATTACAATACATTGTAAAGCATTATTTGTATAATCTGAGAAGCGTAATGGTTACGAAACTGGTCGGTGTATCTTAAAGGGACATGCCTCCTGATCAACATGAAAATTTCAAAAAAAAAAAAAAAAAAAAAAAAAAAAAAAAAAAACACACACACACAAACAAACAGCAGTTAAAATTTGAAGGTAGTAAGCCAGTATTATTTAAGTAGGTATTTTAATGTGTATTACACAAAATACAGCTTTTTTCTCTATTTTTTATATCAAATTTAAATAGCGCGACTAACGCATTTGAGAGTATGGTGTTTTTCTGTTGCATTTACCAACTTCAGAAGGTATTTTAAATTTTCGAATAATTTGACATAAATGAACATTGCCCCAACCATGCAGCTTAAAGACTTCTTCAGTAAATTTTGTTGTTATAAAATGTTGCTTTTTTTCATGAGTGAACCCCGAAAACAAATAACTTCTACAGTTTCATCAACATACCATACTGCCAGAACTATGTCATAAGGATCTTAGGTAAAGGCTGCCGTGAGCAATTAAAATGTGTAAATGCAGTGTTTTTACTCTGCAGTTATACCTTTATACAGTTTTCTTTTCTCGTGCTGAACACTTACCAAACATGTGAAATGTCAGTTCTAATATCAAATGCAAAATACAGAATTTAATAATAACTCTAACCTACTGAATTAATCCTTGTCAGACACGAAAGGTATCAGGTACGTTCACACGCGGCACGTTATTCAAAAATTACCGCACGTGAAAATGAACTATATAATTTCCTCGTAAATTTGATACGTACAACAAACGTTGACAAAAATGCGTGTTGCATTTTCATGAATCCCCGAGGAGAGAGTTACACTCTGCGAACAAAGATGAAAAAAAATCTCAAAAAATTAGATACTGATATAAACAAAACTTTCATCAAATTCACAATTGTAAAATAAATTTTGACTTAGAATTCAATTTCTAGATTACATTAAAATGTACTAGTCTCTATTTTTGAAAATTCGAGGTCCTATCTTTACATGTGCTCGTGAAGTGACCTGCATAATTTGTTCAAAGGTCATAGCTGATATATTTTGAAGATATTTCCAGAAACTGCAAAATGCAGTAGAAATGTTTAATTATGTAATTTATTAATAGCTTGTAAAAAAGAAAGTAATGAGAAAATAATAAAGAAGCGTACTTCAACTAGATTCCTTTAAGCGTGTATGCATCGAGATGTATTTAGTCCATAATTTCCGACTGTGTTTTAAACAGTTTTTACTATTCCATTATGTAAGCTTCCATAAAACTGGCATACATATCAATAACAGCAGTTGCCCTGGAAGTTACTCTGACAAAGACAGCCTTAATAAATAACCAGTATCCGTCTAATCTTTTGTGGTATCTGCGATGTTTTCAATAATTAACAACACCCAACTACAGGTGTAGACTAATATTGATTTACTTCTTACCCTCGGGTAACAACACTGACCAAATGACCATCCAGTTTCTGCTTTATTTGTTTAAAATTATGCGATTGTTTCGTCTTCCGAACAACAGGAATGTAAAAATATTTATACACTTGCAAAATGAATAAAAAAAAACGAAATTTACATTAAGGTTTTTGCCCATTTCTCTTTAAATATAAGGCAATGCTATTCATAATATATGTCATTCAAGAGAGCTTCAATTGTGGTAATTTGTAACTTTTTCAAATTTTCAAAATAAGATTAGTTTTGAATTTATCGTAAAAAAAATACGATTTTGATGTTGTATTTCAGCTATTTTTGGACACAGAAAAAGTTTAGATTTTTTTATTTGTTCAATATTCTAAAACTTACAAAGTTCTAATACATTAGTTTAACAGCATATAAGCGATATATTTCTTTGTAAAAGTTTCGTAAATTTTGAAACTCACTTCTAATTTTCATAAGTCAGGGGGAAAATACGTTTTCGGAAATTTTTTTTTCCTGGATGGTGCAATGCAAAACAAAAATACAGGAACAACTATTGTTAGGAACAGGCCAAGTGCACTTTGCCAAACACGTGTATTAAGGAGTTCAAGTTCTTTAAGGTGTTGTTTGGCAGATATATTGTTATAATATGCAATAGATCAAGAACAAGTACAGATATTATCAGTTGTATCAATCTTACCTGATATCATAAAACTCTAATTCTACACCTGTATATGCATATTGACAGTATAACACCTGTTATGTGTTAAGATGAAATCAAGTACAAAATCAAAGTCTGGGAATTCAGACAAAATACTGCAAATCTATATTGATTTATGGGACACACCTGTAAAAGTATAAACTAATTTTTCCATTTCCAAATAAGGCAGAGCAAATAAAATGTTATAAAAATATTTTTCCCCCATCTGATTTTTTTTTTTATTTCTTGCCACTGAATTACATTTTCCAAGTTCTACTTCTGAATTTGTCTTTAATACTATACACAAACTGAGATTTGCATTTTTGATGTTTTACACTAGCTAAAATGATCTGCTGAATAGGTTTTTTTTATTACTTATTATATTTTTTTATACAATGATTGTTTCAAGGTAATAGCTTTAATATTTTCTTTTTTGATTCAGAATGGTGGACAAGTTGTTATGTAAATATTGAACAATGAGATTTATAATAGATCAATAAAATCAAATTTCAAATACAATGATAATATTTGTACAGTTTGTTTTATGTTGTACCAACACTACTCTAGTTATAAAGCAACTTTCCAGCTTTTAAAGGGTGGAGGATGAACTAAGGCCCCGCTCAGCAAGGGTGGTTACCGGGTAGCACTGAAGACATACAAGCCAGCTGGATGACTTACTCACATGAAACCCCAAGCGAGATTGAACCCATTGAAATTATGGATAAATGATTCAGTAATCTTAATCGCCTGGCCGCGCAGGCCTGTGTCTTATTTCTTGCGTCATATTTTTTCTCAACAAAGTTTCAACTGATACCACAAATGCCCATTTAAAAATATAAAAGAGCATTTGCATTAGAGAAGGAAAATAAATTTATCAATGATTTTAAAAATAAATTATATGTTCTTTTTTTAAACAAGAGGATCATGATGACCCTATATCGCTCACCTGTTAAACTTGGCCTTGGAGTCATCAAGATAAACATTCTGACCAAGATTCATGAAGATAGGATCATAAATGTGGCCCCTACAGTGTTAACAAGTTTTTCTTTTGCTTTGAGTAGTGACCTAGTTTTTGACCCCACATACCCAGATTCAAACTTGGCCTAGGAATCATCAAGATAAACATTCTTACCAAGTTTCATGAAGATAACTTAATAAATATGACCTCTAGATTGTTAACAAGGATTTCCTTTGATTTGAGCAGGTGACCCAACATGACCCAATTTCAAATTTGGCCTAGGAGTCATCAAGATAAACATTCTGACCAAGTTTCATGAAGATATGGTCATAAATGTGGCCTCAAGAGTGTTAACAAGTTTTTCCTTTCCTTTGATTTGACCGGGTGACCTAGTTTTTAACTTCATATGACCCAGATTGGAACTTGGCATAGAAATTATCAAGATAAACATTCTGACCAAGTTCATGAAGATGGGGTCAAAAATGTGGCCTCTAGGGTAAAGCTTTTCCTTTGATTTGACCTGGTGACCTAATTTTTGACCCCACATGACCCAGTTTCTAACTTTGCCTAGAGATTATCAAGACAAACATTCTGTGCAAGTCTATCAAATCAAAGTACAAATGAAACCTCTATATTGCTGAAAGGGCCAAAATAGAAAATTTTGCACCTTTCTGGGGAAATAACTCTAGAACCAATGATGAAATCAAGCCAGCAGGATCTTACTGTGACTTAAGTTGTGTGTAAGTGTGTTTAAAATTGAATGTAAACTGTCACTTCTATCATATTCACAAGGTAAAAAATTAGCAAATTTTGGCTCTTTCATGGGTCAATCAAGGGCAGTAACTCCGGAACCTAAGATTGGATCTGACGATTTCATCATGAAAGCCAAGACATATTGTTGTTAAAGATATTTTGTTTGTATCAAATACTACTATAAATGAAGTCTCTATATGGCTACAAAAGCCAAAATAGCAAATTTTGGCCCTTTAAGGGGCCATAACTCTGGAACCCATGATGCCAATACAACTTGTGTGCAAGCTTGATTAAAATTGATTGCAAAATGTTTTCTCTATCGTGTTCACAAGAAATTGTGAACGGACGACGAATGGATGAAGGGCAATCACAAAAGCTCACAGTGTCACTATGTGACAGGTGAGCTAAAAATGCACTCATTTGACTGGCCCATATTTCATACATATAAGAAAAAATGTTATCACAGGAGTCATTATCACTTTTGCGGGTCAATATCACTTTTTGTGGACCCGCATGTGAACCCTTTTCGACCAGTCAAATGTGCGCATTTAAGAAAAATATATATTTATAATTACATGGTTAGAAAATAGGTTTTTACACTAAAATCAGGAGTTGCGCATTGTTGTGGAGGGTCATTTTATGATATTTTATACATCTCAGTTCATGTTTTACAGCATTTCTATGATGACATCGAGTCAATGTAAACATAAGCTGTATTTTCACGCCTAAGAAAAAGCATAGTCCTTGTGGAACTGTTTTCCGAAAAAAAATCTATTACCGCTACCCCCTCCCCTTCCTTTACCTGTGCTAGGAGCATTGTCTTCTATATTTTATGCAGAAGAAACATACAAACTGAGGGACGGACAAGTCCATTACTACACACACTACACATATCACCGTGTAGACCACTCCGGCTATACAGTTTTTGTTTTAGATAGAAAAGGCGAAACTATTTCATATAGATGAAATCACAAGGTGACTGCGAAAATTGTGTTTTACATTTGTAGGAAATTGATTTCATATGTGACCAAAATTTTGTTTTAACATTTGTGACGCTCTTTATTACATATGTCACCAGCAACGTTTTTACATTTGTAACAACGCGGTTTTACATTTGTAGAAAGTTTTTATACACGGTAAAATTATTTTACGTTTGTTACCATTTTTACATTTGGGGTTCCTACAGTTACGAAACTCACACCCTATAAACGACTGTGTCCCCCGCTTCCTCTTGCGAGTGATCAAAACAATAAAATGACACGGAAAAGGTACGAATCGTCATTAAATTCATTATTTGGCTTTACACTCTATGTGTATTTAAGTTAAACGATAAGTCTAACATAAATATGTGTATATGATGATATAATAGATGCAACTGACAGGTAATGTTTAAAAAATGTTGACTGATCACACTCATTGCATGAAAATTCTCTCGACGATGTCACGAAATTGATGAATATCACGCCAAATTGATTTGTAATCCAATTATCCATTTTGTTTTCTGTAATAAGTATGCATACTCCATAAATGTATGTAAATAAAAAGTTTTGTTTCTGTTGCGTTTTTGAATGAAATTAATTTTTCTCTAGTCGGTAAAAAAGCATTTACTGTATGCCGGCTTGCCAATTTTGATATTTGATCTGAATTCGTATTGCGAATGATACTGTATTCCATCTTGCGATTACAAAAGGCGATTTACGTCCTTGAAATGCGTAAATGAAATAAAAAAAATATGCATATAAAATTGTTTCTTTTAATCAGTCGTCATGTTTATACGGCCATTAAATGTCGAACCAAACCCCCCCCCCCCCCCCCCACCCACACTCCATGCGATGCTTATACTAATCCATTGGGGGTGGTTGGATTCGAGTGTCTGTGACTCGCTATCCTACTTAATTAAATAATTAACTGAATGCTTCAGCATCGTTTACAAGCAAGTGTTCAGAGTTGGCTTTACACACATATACTATCATAAAATACGATTTAGAAACTGAATGTATACACAAGGTCCCTACCATGTCTTGCAAGAAATTAATCGTCGATTTCCTATGGAAATCGCACGAAGTAATGTTACCTTACGATTTCAACATATCAGTGAGAGGACTATAGGTTGACCCCCGTCTGTCTGTCCGTCTGCAAGAAAATGATCCTCTGATTTAAAAACAACAAACAAAACTATTTCACCCGCAAGTATCCTGCGGATGAACGTATAAATAGAAAAGGATAACGAATATATTATCGGAAAAGTCGATTAAGTCCTTATTAGTAATTCAGAGTTAACTTCATGGTG
>NW_026461877.1:0-69841 GCF_021730395.1 Mercenaria mercenaria
TATTTGCCTTTCTATCCTTAGTAATATAATCTCAATATTCTCCCACTCTTCTTTAAATACCCACTGAGGTAGCCGAGCACATGGATGGTGACCGACAATGACATTTCTGACCTTTCTTAAACGTAACAGGTCAGCCGCAATAGATATGTCTTTACCCTTTGGAGGACGGTCCCATCCTTTTGTCGGAGGTGGTAGCTGCACGGTAGTAAATAAATTGATAGAGAGAGTAATCAGTAGCGATACATCCATACGTCTGAGATTTGGCCATGGTGTGATTACGACTTCACATTACTGTTGATTCAGAACTCCCTTTGTCTTTAATTCATTCAGTTTAGCTTGGTTTGATAGAATAAAATCTTCCCCATTTTTATTTGGTGAATGAAAATTTAACACTTTTCTGACACTCTCTGTACAAAGGTCCATATACATAGACACAAGTCGAAGGTAGTAAGCTGTTTCTTCTGGGTTGTCAGACATGGTATTTATCTTTGGAATGCCTATGTAACATAATAAATTGCTAAAATTTGTCATTACAAGTGTCTAAAAATTGACCGTTATATCATCTACGGGTGTTCAACTTATAATTGAACACTTTCAAATTAAAATCTCTTAGAGCTTGAAAGAGACTTTCAAAATTTTTTCATTGCACCATTTTCTTGAAGATACATGTACTTTGATTAATATATAATTAAGAACTGCAGTATAGTGTTTACATCAGATTTCTGGTCATTCGAGTTACAACACGGTAACACTTATATACATACCTTCCCCACCCATCCTACGACTAAAATATCGATGGTTCATCCGAGTTATGCTATCAAGTAACAACTGAATTAAAGCAAGGTGATGATGACAAATAATTGTAATGAGAATGAATGGTGTTAAATGATGATTTGATGATGATGGTGATGAAAAATGACGATGTATGACTGATGTTGAAAAATAATGATGAATAAATAACGGTGATGAAGAAATGGTGACGATGAATGAATGAATGAATGAATGAACAATTGAATATGATGATAAATGATTACGAATGAAGAATGATGATGATTTATAATTATGATCAGTATAAAGAGTTTTATTTATTTGTCAAAAACATCAGTTTTGGCCGATAAGAAATTGTTTATTTATTGAACATATAGAAATAAGAGTTTCGTCTGATTGATTTGATTAGTTATTCAATGCCATGCCAAATGGCAAATATAAAATGCAAACTACTGTATGATAATGGCAATTATTTAATGCTAACTGCCAATTACTCAATGCTAAAAGCTACATACCAAATGCTTTATGCCTTGTACTTAATGCAAAATGTCAAATGCTAAATGTCAAATAGCTAATACTTATTGCTAATGCCTCGGTCACAAAACCGTACATGTCCGTACGGTTTGACAAAAAATCGTACGAGTCCACCAATTTTAGAATCATTACTGTCTCTGTACAATCGTAGCGTCTGGTCACAGTACCTACGGGCTCCGTGCGATCTTAAGAGGATAAAGTCGCAGGGTATCCGTACATACATCGCAGACAAGTCGTGCGGAGCCTGCAAGGAGCCCGGCCGTACCTCGTACGATGTTCGTGGGATCGTACAGCGCTCGCACGGCTCTCGTACGGTGTCCGTAGTAACTGTGTTTTGATACCACCTTAAATAACAAAGGAAGTCGTACGGAGCCCGTACGGCCATAATGTACTGTCATCGTACGTTGACCGTGCGAGTCCCCTACGATAGTCGTGCGAACATCAGCAAGCCTGGCAGTTTTCCAAATCCACACGGATGCCCGTACGAGCTCATCAGGGGTCGATGTGGTTTCCGTACAGGGCTCTAGCGAGCTGCTCCCGACTTCGAAAATCTCTACGAGCTCATAGAGAACTCGGGAGCGCGGTGAACAAGTTGCCGAGTCTTCTACGAGTTCAAACAACCCATACGACGCTTGTACGAGTCAACGATGTCCGTACGGACGCCGTACGAGTTTGCAAAAATTCGACTGAAAACGGAGCTCGTAGAGTTCTTGTGACCGGGGTATAAATGATCAAGGCTAATCGTCAAGTTCTTAAACTTTGTTGATATAATGATTTCTATCTCTTAATCTAATGAATGATACTTTTAAATATTTCAGACATACAATATTCTAACAGTCTAACATGAAAAAGTAACATGTTCTAGAGCCCATAAGAACATAAACATTTGGAAGTTTTGTTTCGCATTTTTCATTTAACAATAAAAATTGACGTTAAGCATTTGGCAAATAGCACTTTGCATTAACTATTAATTTTGTCATTTAGCATTTGGCAATTATAATTGCGCTGCGGCTTCCCGTAAATAGGACTCCCTGTGTTTCTTTTCAGAACGGACCAACATCACCTTATTCCCAGGTACACGATTTACCTTAGGCTTAGTAAAATCCCTTCATGTTTTAAATAGGTGATCTTTGACCATCAATCATTATTCACAATCATCATCATCATCATCATTATCATAATCGTTCATTCATTCATTCATTCATTCATTCATTCATTCATTTTATTTCTACTTAATAAAATCAGATGCCTTATCTGAGGCATTAATGAAGATTAGGTACAGTAATCCTTTTCAAGTATCGATGTAAACATTGTGATGTCATGATGAACGTTACATAATGATTAAGTCTGTGTGATAAAAGTGGAGCCAGGCATAGTTAAATTACTAGTTGAAATTGAATAATCTGTTCTATGGTGGCATATTTCTGCCACGAGATAGATATGTAGCTATCGCGACAATAATGTAAACTTTCCAGAAAAAACAATCCGCAAAAAATAATATTTTGTGAAAATATTCTAGCGCAAAATTTCGCGTTAATGCTCCAAACTGCCACAAGATGCTTGGTAGCTATCATGATAATATTCTAAACTTTCCAGAAAAATAGTGCCATTTTCTGAAAGTATTATCGCAATAATTTATTTTTCCAGATAATGTTATTGTTTTCTGAAAACTTTTAAGCGTCTAATTCCGTTACTGCAACGTCACAGCTGCGCGATAGATATAGAGACATGATGATGGCAAGTTCAGTGTTAAATTACAGGGGTTCAACTTTGAAATATTTCATAAAAATATCACTTTTTCAGTTATTATCTGACAAGTAACAAAACTGCGTGTCATCTTCCTAAGTATCTTTACAGTTGGTGCCAGTTACTGCATTTAATATTCACTTACATATTAACTAGATATCTTGATTTTTGTCAGTAAGTTATGATTGGCAATATCCCGTAATCATCCTCTATCATTATGGAATGAATGAAAATACATAAAGAGGCATAATAAGTATGCGATTTTATCATTCCTTCGGAATGTTATAATTGCACAAATCATTAGCGGTAGTTGTTGGGGATGAGGTGCATAAATACTCATTCATTCCGTATAGGGGACGAAAAGTCTTACCGGTAATCGCCAATTTGTTTACGAATATTAACTATAGATATCAAGAAAACTTTCAATCAGAACTGTTAGAATCTATATTTCGATCTCTTTAGATCGTTCAACACGACATTTATGCTGTGTTAGTGTAGACATCTACTGTTTAATTTTTCAGCTTGAACATTTCGGCTTGGGGGTTCCAATACCCCCGCTTTAAAAGCTTTGGGTATTGTTTAATCACCCCTTGCATATGGTGCCTGCTTTTTAACTTTGTCTTTTGGCAGTTTCAGTGATATGCAGGCTCTATAACCACAGATCCCCTTTTTAAATACCAGTTTGTTAAGTTCTGCACATTGTTTTCTCGTTTAGGGCAAAGCCATTATTTCATTTGGAAACCATATGCCTTTTTTCATGGAATTGCACTCTGTACATCACCGAATGTTCCATGTGCACCGCCATATGAGTACATCTGTGGATGTCTCTAAATTATTTCCTAGTACTTATAACTGTGTAAATGATGAGTTCTGCTCAACCCGGGGCTAAAGGTCGTAGACGGTAGCTTGCATCCCCACTACCGTCCATGAACAGACTCTCAAATCCAGCCTGCAACATTTTCGTTTATGTCGTGTTGGAGAAGTAAGCACTACCTGTTAAGATAATTATCTGGATAACACGTAATTTTGCCACTTGCCAGAAAGACTTGATATGTGACATTTCTAGAGAAAACTGTCTATATAAATAAGTGGATATCAGAAATATGCCACCTGTAATAAAATTCAATCTGGAAGGAAACTGATGTAAACACTAGTCTGTCAATATGGGAGGAGCTTAATAAAAAAAAAATTATTCATCTGTTAACGACCTGATATCAAAAAATGATATCAGGCACTTTGCGTAGTTGCTGTATGATAAACGTAATTACGAGTACCTAAATGGTAATTACAAGTTACTTACTGATCATTACTAGCTTTATTAATGTTGATAACAGTAAGTAAAAAAGAGCTGTCACAGGAGACAGCGCGCTGGACTATGTCGGTGCTAGATAGTGAACTTGGGCACATGTGAGGAAACTGGAGCTATCATTGGAGTGTTAAATTACTCCGATGTGAATGACTATGATGGACAATAGTTTTAAATCTGGGTCAAATGTATTTAGTAATAACAGAGATAAGGTGAAAATGTATCAAAACATTAATCAAGTATAAAAGGGACATAATTCATGGAATATTTCTGCAAGAATAATGCACTATTGCCATATCGTTTGATTAATAATGTGGAACAACTATTTTAGGTTTGAATAGAATAAATTTAGTAATAACTGAGGAAGACATTATAACTTTAACCTGAACTTTTAAGAAAAAGGGGCATATTTAAAAACATTTGATGCCAGAGTAATGTGCCTTGCATCATATGATGTGTGTGATGATGTGGAACAAACTGCTTAGGTTTTAATCAAATCTGTTTCCTAACAACAGAGATATAACCTGAAATTCCAAGTAAAAAGAGGAAATAATTCATAAAACACTGGTGCAGTAGTAATGGCCCTTGTGTTATATGATGTGCGTGATGATGTGGAACAACTGTTTTATGTCTGAATCAAATCCATTCAGTAATAACAAATGTAGAGCGGAAGTGTAATATTTTAACTTGAAATTTTAAATAAAAAGGCTGGATAATTTATGAAACATTGGTGTGAGAGTTATATCCCTTGTGTCATATGATGTGGGTAATGATGTGCAACAATTGTAAGTTTGAAGCAAATTCCTTTTGTGATAACAGAAATATATCGAAAATGCAACAAAAATAACCTAAAATTCTAAGTAAGAAGATTGCATAGTTCATGAAAAATTGGTGTCACAGTTATGGACCTTGTCATATGATGTGCGTTATGATGTTGAACAACTATTTTAAGACTGAATCAAAGTGAGTCAATCAAGGTAAAGTGAAAGTGCACCGAAACTTTATCTGGAAATTCTAAGTTAAAATTAACGGGGGAGGGGGGATTTATTAAATTTTCCAGAGAGAGTTATGTCCCTTTATGTCATATGATGTGGGTGATGAAGAGGAATAACTGTTAAGTAATAACAGAGATAAAGTGGAAGTGCATCAAAACTTATCTAAGATGTGGACGCGGAACGGATGCTAACGCGGACGCCGGTACCAGGTCGAGTATAGTAGCTCTCTATATATTTCGTACGATACTGAAGGGGCCCTAAGCTTCTTCCGTTACTAAGTGTGTTCATCGATTAGGTCTGTTGATAATTTGCCCATTCTTTGAGATTGTTATATTGTCCGTAAATATTGACCTGACACTCATGAATATTCCGTATGTTTCCGTAAATTAATTGTCGGTGCCCGGACCTTAACAACGTTACAACTCTTGAAAAACCAATAATATACTTTTCTGAACATCAACATTATTATGTCGCATGTGCAGATATAGCTGTGCGGACAAAGCGTTCAGGTACCAATCTCAGAATTGCCATTATGAATTTGGCCAGGCGTGACGGCAGAAGCGGAGGAATAATGTAGCGACTGTTAGGCGGCAGCTCTAGCTTCTACGTTTATTACACATAAAATGGAGAATGTGCGTTATTGTAGAAGCTATATACCAGTGAAACATTTCCCATATGGTTGTAGTGTAAATTCGCCACAGTTTAGATCTGTTTACTATATTTTCTAAAATTTTAACCCATTGACGAAAATACACTGAATAAGCTGTCAAAATATCAAATTAGAAGATTTTGCGGCTGGAAAGACAGACAGCCACACGGACTGACAGTCGTGGGTAAACCTATAGTCCCCTTCTGTCTCACCTCATCGACTTTTTGAAGTCGGCTGGAAACATTTCTTCGCGTGACTTCCATAGCTATAGGGAATCGACAGAGGGTAATTTCTTGCGTTACATACTAGGGCCGCTGTGTATACTTTCGGTTTCTTATTCTGTATTTTTTGAGAGTATAATTATGTCTGTTAAACAAACACGGAATACTTAAATGAAGCATTCAGTAGCGTTATATTATTAGGTAGTTAAAGACCCCCATCCCCACCACCACCCCCAATCGATTAGTACATACATTACACAAGGGGTTCGACATTAAATGACGGTATAGACATGAAGATCGATAGATAGAGACACTTTGGTATGTATTTTTTTATTTACGCCCTTTAAAGACAAAGAAAATCTCCTATATAAGTGACCCCCCACCCCCACCCCTAAAAGCCAGACATTTTAATCCCCAATACACAGGATCCTGTCTGGTCCAGTCTGATAAGGGGCCCCTGTAGACTTGAAGGTAGTCCATGTTAGAGGATCATAAATTGTTTTGATATGTACAGATAATTGGTTATTTCCAGTGCTATACATTTCACTGATTGAAATGCAGCTTTTTTTCAGATTATACACACAATTATTTTAATTGATAATATACTAATTGTAATTGCTCATTTTTTTTTGAGTAATGTCCTGACCAATTAAATTATAATTCTTACATCAAGACAATTCTCACCTTTTTAGTAAACCTATCACCCTTATTTAATGAAAAATGAAATAATTATTTAAAACTCAATAACAGAAAGGACAAAGATTTTTTTTCAATTACTAATTGATTATGATCTGTTTATCTAAGTTATAAAATAAAAACAGAAAATTGAATATTGCTGGATTTTATTAGAAATTAAAGAAGCGCTCAGTTGCATTTTAAATAAATGAAAAAAAAAGTACCTTCATAATAAAATCCAGCATTCAACATATATCATTGTTCAAAATACACATGATTTATTTATACATAAATTATTTATTATTTTTAAAAAGGTGCATGAATGCATTTTCTTTTATTTATTTATTATTATTTTTAAATTAAGCAATAATGAGATATAATTGTTTTAAAGCTTGATTAATTGAAAACTAAATATGCTGTTGTATTTTATCACTTTGTTTGTTTAGTCCGAATTTAATTAGGCTTTCTAAACAGTGTAGTATTATAAGCAGCTCTTTAACGTCACCACTGCGCATGCTCAAGAATGGTCATTTTGAAATCTAGTTTTAGAATGACATCACCTTTCTATTTTAAGAATGACTTCACAATGTTATAAATACAAACCAGCATTAGTAAACTTTATAATGACCTTATATGTTATTAATAGAAAACGTTTTCCAAAGTATAACCGCCTGACTTGTTCATGTCAAACTAAAGTCTTCTTTCATCAAGGGAACATCTGGTTGTATATCAGTATGGATAACGCACACTGCATGCAGTTATGTAAATTCGCATTTCTGTGATCAGAAGTATTCACAAATGATTTCCGAAAACGTCAACGTTATAGGATAATTTTTTAGGATTGAAATTTGACGATTTATTTAAAAATCTAGTTCATTTTCTTTTCATCATAAAGTTTTTCTAACTGACCCATATACAGGCGCGGATACCTGTTGTGTTTACATAACTTTTATGGTATAATCATGCCGACAGCTACTATATTTGACACTTTGCTATTACTCAGAAACACATGACACCCATGTATATACTAAGCAAAACAGCCAACCTGCTATATGCTATTACTGTAATATAAAAATCCATTTTAAATTAAAAGATACCAAGTTAAAAGATATATCATGTCAGTCCATTGTTCATATTTAGTTTTGAAAACTATTTGTTCGACTGCAAGCTTCGTAAACATGATAATTAAAATTAAGTACTCGAAATTTATGTGTCAGTAGTATATTTTATATACTTTCAGTAGTCCTAAATTTATCTATTAGTCAATTATATCATATAGCAATCTTGTAATACATATAATAACAGTAAAAATAATACAGTTGTATGTTCATATAGAGGTGATTTATTCTGTTGATCCGATTCTGATAAATAACTGCGGAAGCGAAACCCCTGTAAAAGCCGATAAGAATTCTGATTTTGTTTATAATCTCTATACTGAAACTCAAACGTTATACTATTTTTATTTCGCACGCACTAATATCACATTTATTTCACTTTTTACAAAAATGCAACCGATATATTCTGTCAGTCACAGTGTAGCGCGGATGTTAAATTCACAAAACTATAAACTGTGTTTTTTGACATTCCACATGTCACACACCGTGCTATAGCGTACAAATACGATGATTTTACGTAGCGCAGGATTCAATTTATGAGCGTATTAATATAATTATAGAAATGAATATAATTTCTTTAATAAACCAAATTATTCATACAACGTACCAGTCATGCGCATTCTTCTGGATAAATCCGCCTAATGAATCCAGCTCTAGATGGTTGAATATAAATATCGTTTCACTTCCAACAGCCAATCAGAATGCAGTATTTTGACAAGCGGTAACACTTTTCCAATACACCTGACAGGTAAAGACCCGTATCGCTTTACTCCACGCTACATATATATTGATTTTAAAGAGCGCCGTTAACGCTTTATGCATAAGTATAGAAATGATTATAGCAAAATGTTATTAATTTCTTTAATTTACCTGATACAAAAATGAAACAGAAATATTTAATTTAATTGTTCATACAGCATAAATCGTGATATGCACTCTACCAGATCCTTTAACCGGATAATATTTACCTGTAGAACTCGAGTATAGTATATAACACTTCACTACCTACAGCCAATCAGAAAGCAGAATTTTGACAAGCGATAGCACGGAGTTTAACATTTGTCCGCTTATTGGGTGCGTTTTATAATTTCAGTCAGTGTATAGCTTTAATCTCTTTCTTCTTTATAAATACTAACGGAATTAAAAAGCTATATGCGTTGGTTATTAAGGTACAGACGTTTATTTCCACTAACGGTTTACAATAATTTTATAAAATAAAATACTAAAACTTTACATTTTAGAAGTGACAAAATGATAATAGAAAGGAATGTTTACTGTTCTTTAATACATAGATGAATAACTATTGACAAGGCAGTCAATTAAACACGATGGTTTTCTTAACTTACCTATCTGTTAAAAAACGTAAAGTACAACATTTCTCTATTATGCTTGGAACGACTTTAGCAGTGTTTGGTATCAAATGAAAGGTTTTGACGAGGACTATTGCGTTGTATACACAATTTGAATGCGTGGTCACTCCTGCGTAAAATTGTAGGCGTTATGGAAGAAGGTGTTACGAGGTACTGTATATACCGACAACACCTCCTCCTCCGCCTCGTCCTCCTCTCCTCCTCCTCTTCTGATAACCTAGGCGTGTTGGGTATCTCACCGAAGGTCTCGATAAGTACTATAAGGCAATAAACTTAAACCGGAAGTCAAATCACTCATGCGAGAAATACGCCAAAGTAATACTTACACTTTGATATCCAAAATGGCAGTGAATGAATTTACAGGGCGAAGTATAATAAATAGAGCCAAAGCAACGTTCTGATTAGTCAGTATAGCTTAAACTTAGCAATGCTCTGATTGGCTAGTGATATGACGCATTCTCACTGGTCACTCAGGGATCACACGCACAAGTCATATATAAGTCAAAAGTAAATTTAACCATGACTGGAGGTGTTACGAGCTGCTGTATATACCGACACCACCTCCTCCTCCTCCGCTCCTCCTCCCCCCGCTCCTCCACTCCTCCTCCTCCTCAATCTCCTCCTCCTCCACTCCTCTTCCTCCTCCTCCTCAATCTCTTCCTCCTCCTCCTCCTCCTCCTCAATCTTCTCCTCATCCACTCCTCCTCCTCATCCACTCCTCTTTCTCCTCCTTTAACACTCTTCCTCCTCCTCCTCCACTCCTCCTCCCTCTCCGCTCCTCCTCCTCTGCCTCCTCCTCCTCCACTCCTCCTCCTCCTTCAACACTCCTCCTCCTCCTTCTCTCCTCCTCCTCAATCTCCTCCTCCTCCCCTCCTCCTCCTCCTCCTCCTCAATCTCCTCCTCCTCCTCCACTCCTCCTCCTCCTCTTCCTTCTCCTCTGCCCCAAGAAAGCGTAAGAATGGCTAATAGAACAGAATAAAGCAGTGTCTTTTTGATAAAAGATATATAACTTACATCGGTTTCACAAATGCATCAGTCTTTCTCTAGGATCGACAACATGCGGAGACATCAACGTTATGTCCACGGAAAGGACGAAGCCACTGACAGTTTTTCACCGCCATTACAAACATGGGACATCTCAAGAGAGACGACGTTTCAACATTCATTTTCTATGGTCGTTTCAGGACCAAGTGGTAGTGGAAAAACTGAATGGACAAAAAAATTGTTATCATCAAATCTTGTAAGACCTCAGCCTCAGCGTATCATATGATGTTTTGGACAATGGCAACCATTGTATGATGAACTTCAGCGTAAAATCCCCGGGGTCGAATTTGTACACGGTATTCCAGACTACTTGAATGATTCCCAATATATAAATGTTAATCAAAGGAACCTGCTGGTCTTTGACGACTTGATGACTGAAGCTAAATGCGATCAAAGAATTGCTGATCTCTTTACCAAGGGCAGTCACCACAGGAACATATCTGTCGTATATCTCATCCAAAATTTTTTCCCTCAAGGTAAAGCTTGTAGGGATATCGCTGTGAATACGCAGTATCTAGTGCTATTTCATAATCCTATTGACAGACAACAAGTAGCTACATTGGCGAGAAGAATTTACCCTTCGTCTAGTAACATCTTTATGAAACGGTTTGAACGAGCGACATCAAGACCGCACGGTTATTTGGTAATAGATTTAAAATCGAGCACCCCAGAACAACACCGTTTACGCGATAACATTTTCGAGGCGAACAATCCAAAAAAGAGAAAACGAACAGATGATGAATATAAACCAGAAGACTATTTCAATGGAGAAGGATACTTATCGGACAAAAATGATGACAAGGATGAAGATGAGGAGGAGGATACTGATGACCATGATGATGATGATGATGATGATAATGATGATGAAACAGAAAATAGGAATAATGACACAAGCTTTGTAAAGAAACGATCTTTGATCGAGGGACCTCCCAGTAAACGTAGAAAAGTTGAGATTATAGAAGAGCGATCACGTCGTGAAATTTGGGATAAGCATTTTCAGGATCCTCTCAGACAATCAATTAAAGAACAATTTAGAGCTAAAGTTAACATCTATACAGAACAAGGGCTCCCTTTTGAAGAAGCTTACCCTCTCACCGCTAATGACGTGCTGCCTGAACTAAGAAAGAAACTGAGACAAAATTATGCCCGATTTCTAATTGACTTTTATTAGCTACAAAACGATCCTACTCAACAGCAGATTCTTCAGTCGGCTAAGAAACTAAGAAGTCAGCACGGGATGACTGTCAAAGAATCTATTCGACAAGCCATTGCGCTTAGAAAAGACCTTTTTTTTTTGAGTTGTGGCCCGATCATGAAAGCAAAGAAGAATATTCAATGGAGGATAATAAAGAAAGTGATGACGATCAAGAATCGGATGATGAAGAATGAACGTTGTAAGAAGGATTGGCGTGCTTTATCTTTCAACACGCCAAAATGGGTTCCATAGACGTATACGATTATAAACAAGAACAATGGGTACTGGATAAACCGGACCCAGAAAAGTGGTATCATCACTTCAAAGACTTGAGGGACGGATAGGTAAGACCAAATCATATGGGCCGTTACATAGTAGGTAGCGGTGCTCTTCTTAGAAAAATGGCCGAATTAAAAGAGGCGAGAGAAAGGGGAGCACTGAAACAAGAACAAAAAGGGGAAGATCTCCAAGTAGTTAAACTCGAGACATCCGTAGCCCAAGCGGTTGATATTGCTTGGTCGGAAATAAGACGGTCACGAAAGCATAGTGATCTGAAGCGGCATAGGGATAAAATGGACACAACTATGAGTCATAATTTAGACAGCCCACGACGTAAGAAATATCGCGAAAGCATGACCCAAGATACTATGGATTGGAACACCTATCCATTTTAAAATGAATAACTACGATCTCGAGGAAATGTTAAAAGAGTACCCTGTGACAATATGCGCTGCGGATCAACTTCAGATACATAGGGGACAATACGTCATTTCAAATACAGACACGAGCCAGGGATCAGGAAAACATTGGGTGGCCTTTTATTTTCCTAAAAGGGGACCCGATGAGTTTTTCGATTCACTAGGTAATAGACCAGAGCACTACAAAGTTCATTTTGAGCAAGCGTTAAAGAAGCGTTATTGGATGATCTTCAGTCAAATACAGGATACAGATTCAAACATATGCGGGCTGTATTGCGTATATTACATTATGAACCGATGTTCCGGACAAAAAATGAAGGACATTTTAAAACCGTTTGATGTGTATCGCAAGAAGTTGAATGATGACTTTATTTTGTCTTATTTTAGTTGATACATGTAGCCTGTATTAGTGGATACAAGCTTTGGCATTAAGATTGAAAGAACAATATGTCTTTGTTATTTATAACCCATACATTCGAAGTCGATTTGACAGAAAAGATGAAGCATTGGTAGGTGTGGTGGTGTACACAAATGAAACAACATATTCCTTTATTGTATTTTATTTCTTCAACATCGTTTCACAAATCGATATCATGCTTCGCAATAAGCGTCTCTAGCAGTTCTAAATGAAGAATTGCATCAATAATATCTATAGATTTCGTAAGTAAAATAAGATTATGTTTACTATTCTTCTCTTGGACTGGAAACTAATCGTATTGAAATTCTTGGCCGCCACCTCGTATCACATCGTTGACATAAAGCGCTATTTCCTCGTTCTCAGGAATATAAGTCATCCAGTCACTTTCACTGATCGCCTCAATATTCAAATTCATCTTATGAAAACGAATCATGTCGATCAAAGTCGCATATAGCTTTTTAATTCCGTTAGTATTTATAAAGAAGATAGAGATTAAAGCTATACACTGAAATTATAAAACGCACCCAATAAGCGGACAAATGTTAAACTCCGTGCTATCGCTTGTCAAAATTCTGCTTCCTGATTGGCTGTAGGTAGTGAAGTGTTATATACTATACTCGAGTTCTACAGGTAAATATCATTCGGTTAAAGGATCTGGTAGAGTGCATATCACGATTTATGCTGTATGAACAATTAAATTAAATATTTCTGTTTCATTTTAGTATCAGGTAAATTAAAGAAATTAATAACATTTTGCTATAATCATTTATATACTTATGCATAAAGCGTTAACGGCGCTCTTTAAAATAAATATATATGTAGCGTGGAGTAAAGCGATACGGGTCTTTACCTGTCAGGTGTATTGGAAAAGTGTTACCGCTTGTCAAAATACTGCATTCTTATTGGCTGTTGGAAGTGAAACGATATTTATATTCAACCATCTAGAGCTTGATTCATTAGGCGAATTTATCCAGAAGAATGCACATGACTGGTACGTTGTATGAATAATTTGGTTTATTAAAGAAATTATATTCATTTCTATAATTATATTAATACGCTCATAAATCGAATCCTGTGCCTTGTAAAATCATCGTATTTGTACGCTATAGCACGGTGTGTGACATGTGGAATGTCAAAAAACACAGTTTATAGTTTTTGTCAATTTAACATCCGCGCTACACTGTGACTGACAGAATATATCGGTTGCATTTTTGTAAAAAGTGAAATAAATGTGATATTAGTGCGTGCGAAATAAAAATAGTATAACGTTTGAGTTTCAGTATAGAGATTATAAACAGAATCAGAATTCTTATCGGCTTTTACAGGGGTTTCGCTTCCGCAGTTATTTATCAGAATCGGATCAATGCATAACAGAATAAATCACCTCTATATGAACATACAACTGTATTATTTTTACTGTTATTATATGTATTACAAGATTGCTATATGATATAATTGACAGATAGATAAATTTAGGACTACTGAAAGTATATAAAATATACTACTGACACATAAATTTCGAGTACTTAATTTTAATTATCATGTTTACGAAGCTTGCAGTCGAACAAATAGTTGTCAAAACTATTCTAAGTCTAAATATGAACAATGGACTGACATAATATATCTTTTAACTTGGTTTTGCTTAGTATACACATGGGTGTCATGTGTTTCTGACTAATAGCAAAGTGTCAAATATAGTAGCTGTCGGCATGATCATACCATAAAACTTATGTAAACACAACAGGGTCAGTTAGAAAAACTTTATGATGAAAAGAAACTTGGTATCTTTTAATTTAAAATGGTTTTTTATATTACAGTAATATTGATTAAATTAAAATAGCATATAGCAGGTTGGCTGTTTTGCTTAGTATATACATGGGTGTCATGTGTTTCTGACTAATAGCAAAGTGTCAAATATAGTAGCTGTCGGCATGATCATACCATATAACTTATGTAAACATAACAGGGTCAGTTAGAAAAACTTTATGATGAAAAGAAAATGAACTAGATTTTTAAATAAATCGTCAAATTTCAATCCTAAAAATTTATCCTATAACGTTGACGTTTTCGGAAATCATTTGTGAATACTTCTGATCACAGAAATGCGAATTTACATAACTGCATGCAGTGTGCGTTATCCATACTGATATACAACCAGATGTTCCCTTGATGAAAGAAGACTTTAGTTTGACATGTACAAGTCAGGCGGTTATACTTTGGAAAACGTTTTCTATTAATAACATATAAGGTCATTATAAAGTTTACTAATGCTGGTTTGTATTTATAACATTGTGAAGTCATTCTTAAAATAGAAAGGTGATGTCATTCTAAAACTAGATTTCAAAGTGACCATTCTTGAGCATGCGCAGTGGTGACGTTAAAGAGCTGCTTATACTACTCTAAACTCGTTATAAAAGTGAGAACTGGTCTGTTATAAAGATGAAAAATATCACATGCAATCTATGTACTGCACAGTAGCTATACAGTAGCTTAATATAATAAGCGGAAGAAAGTCTATCAATCGTCCAGTCTTGTATATTGGCTCTTACCGCCAATACGCAGACCATAGGCCACATAGCTTGCATACCAGAATCAGTGTCTTGAAGGACACAAATCGCATGCTAAAATCGCAAAATGGAAGACAGTGTCTGTCGCAAATTAGAGTTCAGATCAAATATCAAAATTGGCATACAGTGAATTTTTGATAGATGTATAGTTAAAAAGTAATTTCTTTCAAAAACGCAACAGCTATGCAACATCTTATTTAGATATATTTATGGAGTATGCATGCTAATTTCAGAAAACATGTGTTATTGGATTGCAAATCGATTTGACATGTTATTCACCAGTTTCGTGACTTGGTTGAGTGAATTTCTTTGCAATGAGTGTGATCAGTCAGCATTTTGTAAACATTACTTGTCCGTTTTATCTGGTATATCACCACAAGCAAATATTTATGTACAACTTATCGTAAAACTTAAATACACATACCATGTAATACAAAAAGACGATTTCTTAACTTCGGTCGTTTTGATCGGTCGCAACAGGAAAAGGGGGAGTACAGTCGTTTATAGAGTGTGAATACGAGACCTGATCAAATTACACAAGTAACCTTCAATACATACAGCACGCTGTTTCTTGTTTTTCAATGGTTATTTGAAGAAGAGGTAATTGTGAACAAAGAGTTATAAAAATAGAATGTATTTTATACTTCTTTGTTGTGAATTATCGAAGCGTTGAGTATGAATGTGAAATTTTAAAATATTATTCAATTAACATAATACGTTTTTCATATCAAAATGAATAGAATCATCTGTAATATTAAGAAGAAAATAAAAGCAAAATAATGATATTGCTGTTAACGCGAGGTAATGAAATGTGCAATACCTTTCGCTATAAATCATGTAGACATACTTTACTTTTTCCAACATAAAATGTGTTAACACTTTAATCTGTTTTTTTTTTACACTTATTGTTTAAAACTTATGGTGTTCATGATATGTGTTCACAGAGTTTGATCTAGCGTGTTAATCAATCAAACATCGCCTGTTTTGTTATATTATGCCTTTTCATGAGCCAATCCGAATCTTGTTTTTAGAACAATATTGAAGGAAAATTTTCGAAGAAAAAAAGTACAGCTGCAAACTCCTTCATTTTTTTACATAAACAGAAGTAAAACATAATTTCAAGAGTCTGTAATGCGATGGACTGTTTTTGGAAATTAAATTTTGGAGATATCTTTTACCATTTTGATTTTTGGCCAACATGTATTTTCATAGGAAACTTTCTGTTCAAATTTCTGAGCTATAAAAATTTAGATTTTTTTTTCTCTAAAATAGTCCTCAATGTTTATGTAAAACAAGACGCTGCTGCTAACTTTAAGATATCCTTGAAGTTTCGTGATAATTCAACAAATGATATCAAACTGCAATCAACAGAGTAGAAAAAGTCTGATATTTATGCCCCGACCCCTCCCCCTCCCCGATTCGAAGAAAGAGGGGTATATTGTTTTGCAGATGTCGGTCGGTCAGTCGGAATGTAGAACAATCCGTTTCCGAATGATAACTCAAAAACACTTGGGCCTAGGCTCATGAAAATTAATAGGAAGGTTGGTCATTATCAGCAGGTGACCCCTATTGACTTTGAGATCTGTATGTCAAAGGTCAAGGTCACAGGGACCAGGAAAAGTAAATTAGTTTCCGGGCGATTACTCATGAACTCTTTAGCCTAGGATCAGGAATATTTATAAAGTGATTGGTAGGAACAGCGGATGACTCCTATTGATTTAGAGGTCATTTAGCCAAAGTTCAAGGTCACATTGGCCAGGGACAGTTAAACGGTTTCTAGATGATAACCTAAGAACGCTTAGGGCAAGGGTCATGAAAGATAATAGAGACGATTATCATGACCAGCAGATGACCCCTATAAATTTTGAGGTCAGTAGGTCAAAGGTCAAGGTTACAGTGACCCGGATCATTTAAACCGTTTCCGGACAATTACTTGGGCCTAAGATCATGAAACTTGATAGGGAGATTGGTCATGACCTTTAGATGACCCCTGTTTATTTTGAGGTCAGTAGGCCAAAAGTGAAGGTCACAGTAACCTGGAACAGTTAAACATTTCCGGACGATACCTTAAGAACGCTTGGGCCTAGGATCACGAAACTTAATAGGGAGGTTGATCATGATCAGCAGCTGACCCCTGTTGATTTTTAGGTCAATAGGTTAAAGGTAATAGTCAGGTTGAACCAGAACAGTAAAACTTTTATTTACAGTGAGCATATAATTTGTGTTCCTAGTGCAATTACTGAATACATCAAAGGGGGCATTTCGTGTTCGACGAGCTCCTGTTACATTGAAAATACGCTGCCAAAACAAATCTTTATATGATAACTTCAAAACTAATGAATAAGAACGAGGCTTTTTTTCTGTTGGACTTGATTTTTTTTCTTTAATACTACTACATTTTGTACATGTACCGGGTACTCTATTATTTACTTAAAACGTTACCCTATTAATATCTGATCCATTCTGTTTGATAATTATACACTTTCGATAAATGATATTTGCTTAATGTCTTCTAGTGCGCTAAACGTCCATATCCAATTCTCAAAACATTCCTCACAAATATGTAATAGATATAATAATGAAGAAAGCGATGCGTGGGGTTTAACATGTCTTGAAATCTGCATTACTAAATGCTTTCACAAGTATAACAATATCCTTACTTAGAATTTGGAAATTTGGTCCCAGTATTTTCATCAAATGATACCTAAGCTATAATTAGAATTTTCGTGAATAACGGTTTTGTTATATAAGATTCAAATTTAAGTTATTTATCTTTTAAAATGTTTCTGGGGTGGCGGTAGAATGTTTTGAAATACTTTTGACATCTTTGATAATGTCATTTTTATGGCAAAATGTATTTTTCCCTGTCCATGAAAAACATTTTACAAGCCAATTTGCTTTTATGCTAATCCCATAGGTATCAAAAAAATCCATCTATAATGTTAAAATAGAAATTTTAAAACTTTTTTTTTTTGGTACATTCAATCTACCAAATCTAATTTGACAATATTTTGAAATTTAATCAGGTCATATACCCATCCTTGGAGTTCATTAAAATGACGTATAACATGAATGGTATAACTTTACATTTCAAGAGAAATGAATAAAAAACGACTTTGTTAGGAAAAGGTGAATCAAGAAGTACGGAAATGAGTATTGACTACGAAAAAAGCAGGCATGATACGAGTCGTTTATAAATCTGATTTCCATTTGAATACTACTACACTTATTTTAATATAGTAGAGACAGAAAGTTTGATATCAGCAGCTCATTTACGCTTAATTTTTATATTCAAAAAGATAAATATTTACCGTTTAGTAAATTTTCCACAAAAACTAAACATATCCAGGACTTTCTTCCGCCATGTTGATTTTCATACGTATGGAAGCGTCCTGGTGCCAGCAGAGAGATTTAAATTTGTCTTACGTACGACTTACTATCTCCTACGTAGGACATAGTATCTCCTACGTAGTACTTAGTATCTCCTACGTAGGACTTAGTATCTCCTACGTAGGACTTAGTATCTCCTACGTAGGACTTACTATCTCCTACGTAGGACATAGTATCTCCTACGTAGGACTTAGTATCTCCTACGTAGGACTTACTATCTCCTACGTAGGACATAGTATCTCCTACGTAGGACTTAGTATCTCCTACGTAGGACATAGTATCTCCTACGTAGTACTTAATATCTCCTACGTAGGACATAGTATCTCCTACGTAGGACATATTAAGTACTACGTAGGAGTTAGTATCTCCTACGTAGGAGTTAGTATCTCCTACGTAGGACTTACTATCTCCTACGTAGGGCATAGTATCTCCTACGTAGGACTTAGTATCTCCTACGTAGGACATAGTATCTCCTACGTAGGACTTAGTATCTCCTACGTAGTAGTTAATATCTCCTACGTAGGACATAGTATCTCCTACGTAGGACATATTAAGTACTACGTAGGAGTTAGTATCTCCTACGTAGGAGTTAGTATCTCCTACGTAGGACTTAATATCTCCTACGTAGGACATAGTATCTCCTACGTAGGAGTTAGTATCTCCTACGTAGGACTTAGCAACTTGTACGTATGTCACTGACTAAAAGACTCTCCAGCATGCGCAGTGGAACAATATACTCGTGTGTACTATTATTTAGTAAGGAAACGTGTGTAATTTAAAACTACACGGCATGGATGACTTTATAAAAACATATTTTGCATCTGGTATGAAATACCGTGAAATATTACTTTGTCTTGAAAAAATAAATGGGTTTAAAGTTTCTTTACGAAGCCTTAAACGGATATTGTCACGTATGAAGTTATTTAGACGCATAAATAAAAGTGATGGACTTAGTGTTGCTCTCTATGTCATGGAAAATGTAATGACATCTAGCAAACAACTTGGATACAAGATGATGCATCAGAAACTCCTTCAAGAGGGATATGTTGTTACACAGGAAACAGTTCGCCTGATGATGCATATTTGTGACAAAGAAGGTATTGAACAGAGAAGGAGAACTCGTCTTCAACGTCGGATGTACCTGAATCTTGGACCTAATTATTTATGGCATATTGACGGGTATGATAAATTGAAACCGTACGGGCTGTGTATCAACGGAGCTATCGATGGATTTTCTCGTTTCATAATATGGCTTGAGGTGCACAAAACAAACAGCGATCCGAAGATAATTGCTGGTTATTTTATGAACGCTGTGAAACATTTGCAAGGCTGTCCAACGCGTGCTAGGTCAGATTATGGCACCGAGAATGTTTACATTCGACAGATGGTCATTTTTCTTAGGGGTCAGAGAGACGAAGGGTTAACAAACAGCTGTTTTTTACAAGGATCAAGTAACCATAATCAAAGAATTGAGCGTTGGTGGGGTATACTTCGAAATGAAAATGTTCAGTACTGGATAGATTTTTTCACAATGCTGAAAAGTACTGGTGATTTTAACGGAAGCTTCATTGATAAGGCTGTTCTGCAGTTTTGTTTCATGGACTTAATTCAGGTACGTCTATATTCTTTTTAGAAAACATATGACAGATTTCTGACCTTTCTACACGGATTTTCGATTTTATCGTTCATCGTATAATGATGTTAGTTTATATAGAAACAGATTTTGCTCTAAATGTATGTAGGTTAATTATTATGTAGGTCGTTTTAAAATATATAATTTAGTGACCAGGCACAGGCACCAGTATCGGACCTGGGACAAAAAAATATGGCCTTATTTTCATCCTAAATGAGTTCAAAATGAAAAATATGTAATGAAATATAAGCCCCCTTTAAAAGATACATATGTCTACTGAAGGCCAGAATCTCGGGAATCGAGCCTGCGATAAATGGGTTCAGTTCCCTGGCCGTTGTGAAATAAATTCTCTAGACAAACTACCTATCACTGTTTCCCGTATACATTTTGCTACAAAATGAGACCGATCCCAAGTCTCTAGCCCTTCCCGTTCACGAAATATCTATCAGGAAACGAATGCCTTCCTGCTGAAAGTCTCTGGTAGATAAAGATGCGGCACAAAGAATCGGTACGTAAACATAGACTAAAGTATTGCTGTCCGCCGATTACGGCTCAAATTCAATAAAAAGATACTAAAAAGTATAACTAAATACATAAACTAGGGCCACTCAAAATCGTCAGTAGCCTCTCAAACACGCGATATTTGCGTTTCAAAGTTTTTCACGGTCTTTCAGTAAGTTGAATGCTACGCCATTGAACAGAATTCATTAAGTATTTTTAAACTCAATTTCTGATTGGCCAATAGCGACACACCTCCGACAGAACCGCAACGTTTCGTACCAAATTACTCGGATATTATCATATCTGTTTCAGTGGCGGATAATGCAGTTGAAAGACCGATGGAAAAATAAAAAAGTAAATATCGCGTGTAGCAGATGCTACTGACGGTGGTGAGTGGGTGAGTGGCCATAATTTACATATTTAGTAATACTTGTTATTCATGGCAAATGAATTTGACCCGTGCTAGGCTGACAAACATCTTTTAGTCAGCAGAAAGGCACTCGTTTTCTGATAGATATTTCATGAACGGGGAGGGTTAGAGACTTGGGGTTGGTGTCAATTTGTAGCTAATTGTACATGCGAAATTGTGATAGGTAGTTTGTTCAATTGTTTAGAGGCTTTATTTCACAACGGCCCGGGAAGTGAACCCATCCCTCGCAGGCTCGATTCTCGAGATTCTGGCCTTCGGTAGACATATGTATCTTCTGAAGGGGCCAATATTTCACTATATAGTTTTCATTTTGGACTCATTCAAGGCCATATTTTTGTCCCAGGTCCGATACTCGTGCCGGTGGTAAGTTACAATGGTACCAGAAACGTCAATATTTTTCAATACACGGACGCCTGAATTTCATATCGGGTGCGTAACGTAATTTACTGTGTGTCGTTGCATTAATTATTTTATTTATTTCAGTACTGTTAGTCTTAATGAGACTACATTTTTTTGTATTAAACAAATTTATAATATTCACATTTCGTTTATTCATGTAGATATGCATGTGATAAAAAGGTTATTATCTTTGCATATACAATGTATACATTATACGTGTATGTATGAAATAAAAGTTCCTAACGCATGAGTTCTGCAACGGAAATATTGGTCGACTTTTGGAGCGCAATATCATTCCGCAAAACAACGAATGCATATTTTCCAATGTAAATCCAATACAGTACTCTTTTTATTACTTACGCATACCTCACTTTTAATTATTATATAAATAGTTCACATCTTTTTATGAAGCGTGAGTGAAGTTGAAATTATCGTCGCTGAAGAACAATTAAACGTGACGATATACCTGAAACTGACGTCACACCCGGTATGAAATTTGAACGTAAAAAAAAATAACATTTCAGATTCCACTGAAACTTAATAGAGTTTTAAAAGGAGTGTTAACAAATACATTTAAAAGTGTGTGCGAAGTCTCAAAAAGTGTAAATACAGGCCTATATGTAGCGTGCATCTTAATTACTTTCTTTCGCCATTATACTTTTATCAATACATTTTTTTTTCAGGAAGAACTTAACTCTATAGTTAAACTGTGGAATAACCATCGTATAAGACCATCAAGCAATCCAAACCAGCCATACGGAAGACCATTTTTGATGTATCATTGTCCTGGTATGTTCGGCTGTCAGGATTACCTTTGTCGTACATCTGAAGCACAGGTGAACTTGTGTCTTGAGGAAAGTATTCAAAAGGGAAATGTTACATGTGACGAAACGGTGTTTGAACTGTGTACCATCATCATGTCGGACCATAATCTAATGCCTGCCAAAACAGCAGACGATGCTGCACTGCTTTACCAATTTCTCCGACGGGAAATATTAAACGAACTTCACCAGGACTAGGCCTAAATGCAAGACCAACCAATATAAGGCGAAGTCTGTCGACGCACAGGCTACTCCGTTATTTACAAGTTATTTTAAACAAGTTGACCATGTTCATTTGTAAAACATGAAAATGACGTATAACTGTTAACTGGTTGTTGTAAACATATTAAATAGTGTCTTTAAATCAATTCATTGTTAATCTCAGTATTAGCAAAGCAGGAACAATTTCAATGTTTAACAATTTAAAGAACCAGTAAACGCATCTATTGTAACCCTTAGCTCATGTGCGAGAATTGATCAAAAAGTTCATGGATATTAGTTATATCTTTAATATGAACGGGCGCCAATATAAACATTTAACTAGACTATTCAAAGAATAAGGAGGGCTATTGTACTCAATCCAGGCGTCGATGTAGCCGTCGCGAGTTATATTTAAGAAATGATTTACAGCAAAACCGTGTTTCAACACTATCTATATACGCCGAGCGTAATAATTTTACGGGGGCGTATTCCCGAGAAAATATTTCGTACGATATAATCTGCGGAGTGTATAGTGTTCAAACACAGCTTTGCTATGAACTATTTCGATTCTAATATGTCTATTGTAAAATTTCATTCAAATATGATAGAACTGTTTCTTCGCATATAACTGTTTCTCCTTTTGAAAGGCTTATTAAAATCATCTCTGAACATGCCCGGATCCAGGGCCGGACAGATGGGGCCCATGCCCCCGCCTCAAGTTGGCTGAGAAGTGACCTATACTCATCAAAGTTGCACCATACGTTTTTAGCTCGACTATTCGAAGAATAGTCTAGCTATTCTACTCACCCTGGCGTCGGCGTCGGCGTCACACCTTGGTTAAGTTTTTGCATGCAAGTACATACAGCTATCATTTAAAGGCATATAGCTTTGAAACTTATTTATTCTTTTTCTAGGTCAATTACCAACCTCACTGGGTCAAGTTCCATAACTCTAACATGTATTTTGAGCAAATTATGCCCCCTTTTGGACTTAGAAAATTCTGGTTAAAGTTTTACATGCAAGTTACTGTCTCCAAAACTAATGCAGATATTGAATTGAAACTTCACATGTGTCTTCGGGGTTATAAAACTAGTTGATAGCACCAAGTCCCATAACTCTGACCTTCATTTGGCCAAATTATGCCCCCTTTTGTACTTAGAAAATTTTGGTTACCTGTATGTCAAACTTTTCCAGGGGCAGACCTCCTGACCCCCAAATCAAGTGGGGAGTAACGTACCCCTCCATTACCTCCACATTTATACCTCAAATGCACCAGAGGCCACCATTTCAAGCCTGTATTTTGAAAATTTCCAGGTGGAGTGCCCCCTGACCCCCATAATTTGAGGGGAGTACACCCACTAATAAATGCACCTGAGGATACCATTCATACGTGTATTTACAAACAAGAGCTGTCCGTAAGACAGCCAAGCTCGACTATTCGAAATATTGTCCCAGAAGCAGGAAAATATTACCCAAAATGTTAAATATCAAAAGAGTTTTAAGTTCAAAAGGGGACATAATTTGACCAAAATAGCATAACAGAGTTATGGGACTTGATGCTATCAACTAGTTTTATAACCCCGAAGGCACATGTGAAGTTTCGATTCAATATCTGCATTAGTTTTGGAGATAGTAACTTGCATGTAAAACTTTAACCAGAATTTTCTAAGTCCAAAAGGGGGCATAATTTGCCAAAAATACATGTCAGAGTTATGGGACTTGACCCAGTGAGGTTGGTAATTGATCTAGAAAATGAAAAAATAAGTTTCAAATATATATGCCTTTAAGTAATAGTTGTATGTACTTGCACGCAAAACTTTAACCAGGATTTTCTAAGTCCAAAGGTGCCATAATTTGGCTAAAATGCAGGTCAGAGTTATGGGACTTGATGCTATCAACTAGTTTTATAACCCCAAAGACACATGTGAAGTTTCAATTCAATATCTGCATTATGATGGGATGGGAGTTTAATTGAGAGAAAGCTATATTTAAACCTGTCTCTTGTCTGTGACTGAAAGCTCTTCTCCAAGAGAGATATCTCCTTTTGAAATATCTTTTAAGGTAAGGAAATTAATTATACAGATAGCTGTTTAATTAAGATACAATTATCAACAAAAGTAGACTCTCTCTCTCTCTCTCTCTCTCTCTCTCTCTCTCCCTCTCTCTCTCTAAGAGTCTTAATTACTGTATATTTTCTCTTAATTACAGTACTACATTTAGCCCACTTTTATATATTTTTTCCTACTGAATTTTGTGATCTATTCCCGAAAATACACTCAATAATAGTGTTGCTTGCCTTTAAACCAAAAGAGCTCTTGGCTTACCGTTGTTATACAGCTATCGTTTTAATGGAAGGAGATGTCACTTTTATCTAAAAAGGCAAGAGATGGCTCTTAACCGGGGAAATAACAACCGCTCCCTTTGCCGTGACGTGCGCGAAGCAATTACATTGAGCGTTTTTAGGTTGGTCAAAAAGTTGGTTTTTCTTAAACATTTCTTTATTTCTTGTCTCTCTTGCGAAAAATGCTGCCACACTATAAATTCAAAATTGCTAACGACGTTCACGACGACATCCAAATACAACCGTCGCTTTACGAACGTTGATGTTTCTAATATTAGCACGACATAACGTTTCAATAATTGAGTAGTCTGGGAAGGGCCCTCGGTAATGTTATCATAACTTTTAGCCCAACCCATTTGTATATATGACATATATGATGTATGTGATTGTTCTTTATATTTCCGTATATATGTACAATAAAATATGATTAAACTAAATGATTGAGTAGTAATTGGGAGTCTGTAATTATATTTAAAGGCGAGTGTTTTAGAAATTATATTTTACTGAACTATTCATCCTTTATTCTTATGAAAAACAAATGCTTAATTTTCCTTGAAAAAAAAATAGTCAGAGTTAGTTTATACATTTAAAATGTATGGCGCGAAATATCACGTAGACGAAGTCATGGTGGAACTGACGTCTATATGTGCACTATTTCAATTTCACCAAAACTCTTTTTAGCAATTAAATAATGAATAAAACATTTGACATCGGTCTTAAAATGAGCAGGTTTCGAAAAGTGGACCTCTGTCAATTTTAGTACACTAATTAGTCAGGCCACAAAAGTGGTCACCAGGCAGTGCAGTCTTAAGGTTAACCCTAAGCTAAGGTTCACAAGCTATATCTTTCAAATAATGTGCCTTAATAATTTTGCCTACAGATGTAGCTTTAAAACACTGCTAGATCTTTTAAGCTAATGTTATCTTTTTAGCTAATGTTAAAACTCATTCCTAAACCTTCGACCTACAACATGCGCGGATCCAGATTGGGGGTGGGGGACCGGGGGTCCGGACCCCCTCTGGAAAATCATTGAAAAAGGAAAGAAGTGAAGAAGGAAAGAAAATGTTGTTGTTTTTTTCGAAAAAGACAATATTAGGACCGCATTCAAAGTTATGCGGCTGCTGCTTCATTCGATCCCGACATAATTCATATTTATATCAATTATCTAAAAGAAACTAAGAATTCTACCTTGAAGAAAACTTGATTTTATCATTTTCCCCAAATTTAACAGGTTAGCAGATAAAACTGTGAAAATAAGGGGTATATTGTATATAAACTTGCAGTGGAAAAGTGTTCTTAAATGCTCCTTAAATGCCCAGAATGCAGAAAGCGCTAAATTTCAAACTTTTCCGGGTGGGGAGGGGGTCGGACCCCCTCTGAGAAAATAAGCTGGATTCGCGCATGTACAACTCCAAATTTCCCTGACTTTTCTCTGACTTTTGCCCAAAGTCCAAATTTCCCTGACTAATTACAAAAATCACCGACTTTCCCTGACCGTGGGAACCCTGACAGAGTTCAGATGCGAATGAATTGAACGCCCGACTGGTTAAATACCGATCTAGAACAGACAAAAATAGTTCCGTCTCGGCCGAAAGTGACCTTGACCTTTCAGCTAGGGAGGTGCATCTTGCACATGTCTCATTATTCATATAAAATTCAAATATTCGCCTCTCTCTCTCTCTCCCTCTCTCCCTCTCTTTCTCCCTCTAAGAGTCTTAATTACTGTATATTTTCTCTTAATTACAGTACTATATTTAGCCCACTTTTATATATTTTTTCCTACTGAATTTTGACTGTGATCTATTCCCGAAAATACACGCAATAATAGTGTTCCGAAAAACTAATATCAAATCAACTTGTGGTCCGACGGTTTTGCTTTCTTTAACATAGTGTGTGTATCTTCTATATATTGTATATTTGGTGAAAAAGAGGAAGAATAGAATAGTGTTGAAATAAAGTGAAGCATTTTTTGACAGTAAATTCTTTTAATTACCGAATATCACGGCGAATTTATAGGTTTCAGTCATTAAATCTGGTTATCCTTTGTTTTGTTAAGTTTATGCCTAGAGAGGAGAAATTAAGGACGAGTAACTTGGTAAACACGATTTATTCCCCTTTATCGCTCTTCACAGTAGAGGCTATTTTCTTTTTTAAGATAAGAGCTAATTTCATGAGAAATAACCTTTACAATTTTGTTTGATCAGAGTGACTAGATAAAAGAATAATTGACTGGTTGAAACTTACTAAATCTTATAGAACATTGATAATCGTGTCATGCAATCAGGTCTATATAAATTCATTCTTTGTTATTGGGTAGAAACAGTGGTTAAGAGATTATTTCACGGAATTCAATGAAAAGTTAATTATTTAAGCCCCTTCTCGAGATAACACACAAAATACAAGAATATAATAGTTTAGAAAATAAATTAAATATTGCAATAAATGCCTTTTATCAGCACGCAATTAAAAAGTCAACCAGCAATGTTCAATTAACACATGTACCGGAAACGCAAGTAGGACCACAGAACGTTCCAGCGCCGCAAAATGGGAACCCTTACGTATGAGTTACTAAGTCCTACGTAGGAGATACTATGTCCTACGTAGGAGATACTATGTCCTACGTAGGAGATATTAACTACTACGTAGGAGATACTAACTCCTACGTAGTACTTAATATCTCCTACGTAGGAGATACTATGTCCTACGTAGGAGATACTAACTCCTACGTAGGAGATACTAAGTCCTACGTAGGAGATACTATGTCCTACGTAGGAGATATTAAGTACTACGTAGGAGATACTAAGCCCTACGTAGGAGATACTAACTCCTACGTAGTACTAAATATCTCCTACGTAGGAGATACTATGTCCTACGTAGGAGATAGTAAGTCCTACGTAGGAGATACTATGTCCTACGTAGGAGATACTAAGTCCTACGTAGGAGATACTAACTCCTACGTAGGAGATAGTAAGTCGTACGTAAAACAAATTTAAATCTCTCTGCTGGCACCAGGACGCTTCCATACATACGTATATTGTCATATGACGGTTTTTCATTGTACTCGTATCGGAGTGTAATCTGATATTGTAAACGTTATTTTAGGGATAATCTCAAAACATTGATTGAGATGATTTAAGCCATGCTATGAACAAACAAAATAAAGATCAAAATTAAATCGACACGACTAGTTTATTAGTTTAGTAGTTAAAGTTTCATTCATGTATGAAAACAAGGAAGAATATCCAACAGGGAAAGCCACGTTCAAAAAAGCAGCCTCCAAAAGGCACACACGAACAACACTCGCACACCACACACACGCACACACACAAAAGACAAAAACACAAAGAAAACAAGTACATAAACACAGTGGGGCACCGCCTTGGAACGGTCAGTGGTAAAACCACCACTGGAGAGTTTAAACCGGTTTATGATGCAGCAGCTAATTTCACTCTTACCCCCAACATGTTTCAAAGTTAAAACCGTGTGTCGGAAGGCCAAGTTCAGTTTTTTAACGTGGACAGGTATATATTTATATTTTTTGATACTAAGATACTCATGGGCTTCTTACAAATCTTTGAATGGCGAAAAAGTAAATTATTTATCATACAATACTCTCTATTTGAAAGGAATCTTGTCATCTTTTTGTACAGCTTAGCAATATGACCCTCTGCTACAGCAAATACAATGGCAGGGAATTAAGTGAAGAAATTGAGGGAAAATAACAAAAGTTTTTACGCTTTTTTGCGGGTTTCTCTTATTTGTGATTTGTTACTTGTAACATGCAAATGTTAAGTTCTGCCAAACCGACGGTAGCATACATATCCACTACTGTCCACGAACAGGCTCAGTCAAACAGGGTCAAACACACTCTTATCGTTTCAGCCAAACCTATAGACTGCCTCTTCACATTGCTTGCCATGCCTGGCTAGGACTTGTTAAGGAAGTTGTCTCAAAATAAAATATTAGGTCAGTAAGGAGTGTTTTTAATATTTTTTTATATTCTCTCACTACTTGTTCACACTTCCATGCTGTCTGCTTTTACTTTAACACTCTCATTGACAATTGAAAGGTTTTTTGGTAATGGTGTAAGTACCAGAAGATAGACAGACACTATAAAACAATTCTTGGTCTATAAGGAAATTTTACTATTAATTATTTACAAGAAATCAACTATTTATCTACCTTGTACCTACAATCAAAATATGATTATCGCAATCGAAAATACTATCATTGTGAACATTCACAAGATGATGTTCACAAGAATTGAATTGCCTCAATCAAATAAAGATACAGATATTGAAAATGTAACAAATAACAAGGTTGTAAGTATCTCGGACTTTACAGTTCACAAGTAATTCGATATAAATGAAAAATGGCAAATAAAGGTAATAGAGTCCAGACAAGGTTGATAGTGTCCGGGACTTGAAAATGTAATAAATGTGCGCGCTATCCTGGAAATTTGAATTTTCTAACTATCTGATTAAGATGTATAAAGATTACACTACCCCTTTACAGACTAATGGATTCGACCACAACATAAGAACAGAAATCTGCGACAAAATTTCTCCACCCATTTGACAGATTACATTGCTTAATCGCTTCGGTCAATAATTGTCTTTTTTGGTCGTACTGAATGACTTAAAAGTCAAAACCTAAATCATTATGTTCCTTTTAAAACTAAATGGTAGAAACCATTCACCAGGAAACAGGTATTAGCCTATCTGTCATTTATATGTTTTTATCTTCTCAGAGCCAATTTTCGTGTTTTTTTTTAAATTTTTATTTTGACAACACAAGCTGAGCTGGGAATAAGCTGCCGGTCAGTAAAAGCAGGAATTCGCTGCTTTTTCGTTTAAGTAAAACGACATGCAGTTATTCTAGGGACAATGCAGCGTTCTATATTTAGGAAAAAGCAATGAGGTATTTTTAGACCTTATATTTTACAGAGAAACCCCAAAACCATTGGATTGCAATGGTGGCATTGACCATGTAGTCTTGTCAGAGTTTTATTATTTCCTTCTTGATTGGATTTTGTTTTTCCCGGTTTCTCCTATTGCACCAAACTAAATTCGGGGATGCAAAATAATTGAAACAAGTGACCGTTTATTGCAGAGACCCTTCCGCAAAAAAAATTACTTGACATTGACCCTAGTGACCTTGACCTTCGACTGACAACCATGGGTCATGTGTGACAGTCTAATCATGGGGAACACTTTTGTGTAGTACTAAAAAACCTTCAATGCAATTTAAAGTATTGGAGCAGAAACAAATTTGAACTTGATTTTGAACAGTGGCATTGACTTTTAACCGATACGTACAGGTCATGCGTTGACACATTGTCTCATCATGGGGAACGTTTGTGTGCTATGGGTTTCGTTTTGGGCATTCCCTGTTTGATACTTGTCTTTGTTTTTTTTACTCAAGGAAAGACATTTTATAGGACCTTTTGAACGATCAGGATTAATTGTTTTGGATTCTATATTATCCTACCTGTATGAAATAACATAGATGCACTTCTCTTTGTTTTGCAGACAAAGTAGGCAAGGGGAGAAAACCTTATTTATTTCTTAATTATGTCCTGACCTTCAAGATTTATACTTCTTATAAAACAAATAATTTCGCTGCCGTTTAAAGGGAGGTAACGTAAATTTACAAATACAAATACATGGCATTTATATAGCGCAAAATTTATAAATTATTCTATTGCACTTTGCAATTATATAACACACATTTAAAATATATACATTCAAAATATGAACATGGTTCTAGAACTTAGATTTAGAGATTTAGACATGTATAAAAACTATTTTATACCACTATTGATATTTTGTTTTTCAACAAGAACACACTCATTGTTCATTAAACTGACTAAACAAATGTGTTTTTAGTTTTGATCTAAAGCTGGCTTCAGACTGAATGTCTTTCAAATGTCTAGGTAGATCGTTCCACCATTTGGGACCAACGACGGCCATAGATCTGTCTGCTAATTTTGTTCGCCGTCTAGGGATGTTAAATTTAGTGTCACTCTTTGAGCGTAGTCTGTACCGTTGTCGAGTAGGTACAAACATTTCCCTCAGATATACTGGAGCTGTACCATTGATGACACGGAAGACTATTACCAGGACTTTGAACATGACTCTAGCCTTAACTGGAAGCCAGTGTATTTTTTTCAGAAGTTCGGCACTTGGCTTTTCGTAGGAAGCATTCATGACTACTCTAGCGGCATGATTTTGAACTCGCTGTAGTTTGTTGATTCGGTAGGCTGGAATTTCGGTAAATAAACTGTTGCAGAAGTCAATGTGAGAATGAACCAATCCATGCACTTAAGATTCGGTTGACTTTTGTGCGAGATGTTTCCGTATAGCCCTAAGGTTTCTTTGATTGTGTCTGACGGAAGAGGAGGAGGACTCTATGATAGGCAGTATTTAAATCCTACCACTACCAGGACTGAACTGTTTTGATATCTGTCTTCTGGCCTGTTTCGTCGGGCCCTTAATAGTGTTTCTCTTGTTGCTCTGTCTTCTGAAAAGGCTTTGAGTACATACGTTTTCGGTACTAAAGGTTTGCTTTTTATATATTTATACACGAGCATTTTTGTGTTTTACATGTCATGCCTTTTTGTTTCCATTACGTGTGTTAGAGATTCACTTGGAGGAGATTACTTTTATTTACACTGTCCCGTGTCTTTTGAACATGTTGGGGGTAAGAGTGAGGTTGGGTGCGCACCATAAAAGGGTTTAAGCTCCCCAGTGATGTTTTTGCCACTGACCGTTCCAAGGCGGTGCCCCACTGTGTTCCTTTGTTTGTTCGTTTTGTCCTCATGTGTTGGCTGTGTGTGTGTGTGTGTGTGTGTGTGTGTGTGTGTGTGTGTGTGTGTGTGCACGTCTGCGTGCTGTGGGTTTCGATTTGGGGAGGCTGCGTTTTTGGTACGTTGCATTCCCTGTTTGATATTTGCCTTTGTTTTTTTTCGTAACTGCACATGAGCTATCTGACACTTTTTCTGGATGTGATGGTCAAAGTTGAGTGTATTGGTCATAGTTCTTGTCTCTGACATGATCGACGCATTTTACGTTACACCCACCAACGTTTACACTTCTGATATTCAATTTCGCTAACTGTTGTCTGGTTCCATACATAATTATTTCAGTTTTAGACTGGTTCATTTTCAGTTTAAAGGTTGTCATCCATTTTATGATTTCATTGAGACAACTCTAGAGTTGTCGAAGAACAGTTGTCTCATTTTGAGAATTTCCCGCTTGAATTTTTAACACAATCTTGTGATCACCCGCGTATCCATAGAGATCGGCTGGATATTTCTGCACCACTCGGTTGAGAGCCGATGTATTCAGGGTAAAGATCACCGTTCCGGCACAAGAACCCTGCGGGACACCAAACCTCAGTGGCTCCGTGTCAGATGCTGACTGTTCGACTAGAGCTTTCATTGTTCTGTTCGTGAGATAAGATTATATCCATTTCAAGGGAGTGCTATGTATACCAAATTCATCTTGAAGGATTTGAATCAGTATCGGGATATCGATGGTATCGAACGCTGCACTCAAGTCGATCATGACCACGATTGTTACTTGATTTTTATCTATGGTTTCCAAAAGATCATCATTATTCATTTTGACCATTGCTGTTTCAACCCCATGATATTTTCTATAGGCACTTTGGTAAGCTTGGAGGAGATTGTTAGCTTCAATATGCTTATTGATTTAGTTTAGTGCAGCTTTTTCAAGAATTTTGGAGAGGAATGTAAAATTTTACACTGGGCGATAGTTTTGCACTTCAAGTAGGAGACCTTTTATATTCAACAAAGGTTTTATCACAGCACTTTTCCATTCCTCAGGGAACACACCAGATAGCAGTGACCGGTTTACAATTTCTGTCACAATGGGAGCAAGTTGTGAAAAATGCTCCTTTAATTTCTTGGTTGGAATCACATCAAAATAGAAAAAGTGGAAACTCCACAGGTCGCTCAACACAACAAAAACGAAAATGTTGCAGGCTCGGTTTGATTGAGCCTGTTCATGGACGGTAGTGGAAACGCATGCTACCGTCCACGCCCTCTAGCTCCGGGTTGAGCAGAACTCAACATTTACACATACAAAAGTACAAAAAGCAATTTAGAGACATCCGCACATGTATTCAAACGGCGGTGCAAGTTCACAAGTTGTAGATTTTGATGCATATAAAGTTTCAAAATATCGTTTTCGGAAAAGAGTTTGAACGCCGTAAATGTATTCATAATCACAGGTGGATTCGAGAAGGAATAATTACCATTGCTAGGTGTTTCAATTGGTATATTGTCAAGATCATTTATCAGCTTGATTATTTTATCGGCAAAGTATCGTAGTGAAAAAAAAAACAAAAAACAAATATCAAACAGGGAATGCCACGTACCAAAAACGCAGCCTCCCCAAAACGAAACCTACAGCACGCAGACGTGCACACCACAAACACACACACACACACGCGCGCACACACACAAAGCCAACACATGAGGACAAAACGAACAAACAAAGGAACACAGTGGGGCACCACCTTGGAACGGTCAATAGCAAAAACACCACTGGGGAGCTTAAACCGGTTTATGGTGCGCACCCAACCTCACTCTTACCCCCACCATGTTCCAAAGACACGGGACAGTGTAAATAAAAGTAATCCCCTCCAGGTGAATCTCTAACACACGTAATGGAAACAAGAAGGCATGGCATGTAAAACACAAAAATGCTCGTGTATAAATATATAAAAAGCAAACCTTTAGAACCAAAAGCGTATGTACTCAATGCCTTTTCAGAAGACAGAGCAACAAGAGAAACACCCTTAAGGGGAAGTCATTTGCCAAAGAAACTGCACTTGCGTGTAATGGGAGCGGATTGACCTTCGACCTTCCTAGTAAATCTGATGTAACAGCATATAGCTTTTTTTGATGTTTACTTCTGCTTCTCCAATCTTGTTCTGGTAGTACTCATCTTTGGAGCTAGAAAGTTCAGCACCATATATATTTCTTACACCACCATGTACTTTCTTTGACAGGTCAGATTTGTCATTCAAAAAGATTTTCTCTATTGAACGATTGTATTGTTTCAGCAGTTTTAGGTATCCTGAGTACCAAGGAACTGTCGGTCTACAGAGAATAGTTCTTTCCTTTAGAGGGGCATGTTTCTGAACACTGTCTGACGTGATTCTAGTGAACTCAGACACAAGATCATTGACATTGGACGAGTTCACTACCATGTTGTTTAATTGTCCGATTTCTGCTTGTAATTTGTCACTGGATACAGATTTCCAATTGCGAGATTTGATTTCTTTCCTGATCAAGGGAGGACGACACTGTTCTATGTTACAACTAGCAAAGCAGTGCAGAGATGTAATAGTCTGACAAAGGTTCTGAGGTTCTGAGACATTCACACGTTTGTCTTCAAGCTTTGTGATCATCAGGTCAAGAATATGATCACCAGAATGAGTTGGAGCATTGACATGTTGAATCAGTCCAAAAGATCTCAAACACTGCTGAAATTTTTTAGTGTAGCAGTCTGTCTTATTATCCAAGTGGATGTTAAAGTCACCTAACAGCACCAGATACTCGGATCTGGTCGTTATTTGTTCAAGAAACTTAGTGAATTCTGTCATAAACATAGCCTGAGTCACTGGATGTCTCTCCGAATACGCCGGTCTTTATATTCCAAAGATGTAGAGGATGAATGATTGACTACATACTTTCCATTCAGCACCATCAAAGGACTGAAAGATTTTTGCTGGGCATGTTGACACTCTGAGATTGTTTCTGTATAATACCTTTACGGTCGGGTATCGGGACATCATCAAAGCAGTAGCCATCCTGAGACAATTCCCCTGTGACCACGTCATCACCATCCGGCTGTGGCCAAGTTTCAGTGATCACACAGAGGTCTATACCCTCCTCCAATATGTGCTGGAGAAGGTCAGCAGACTTTCCACGCCCAGACCTTATGTTCACAATTGAACGTTTCAATTGTTTCTTTCTGTGGGCATTTAATAAGAATGAATGATCTAGTTTAACTGGGTAAAATTCGAACATTTCAATTGTTTCTTTCTGTGTGCATTTAATATAAATGTATGATCTAATTTAATTTGGGTCAAAGTTTTCAAGTGAAAATCAGCTTTAGACTTTATCCTCGGGCCACCAGCTCGTTTACCTCTGTTAGTCTGTATTTTAAAAGATTATACTTTTTCAGCATAGCTAATGTTTCTTTTTTTTCGTATTGTATACCTCCTAGGCAAAACTCTTTAATCCAGTAATTGGTCTCTACTAAACTGTCTACCTGTACATGGATTTGAAAAGGAATCGATATGCATTTTTTCAGATGCAAAATAGAGGATCATGTAATTAATCAAGAGACGTTTAAATTATTGTTCTTTCTTTAATTTTAATTTACATGTGTGGATACAGCTGACAAAAATCTATCTTTTGTGATACATATGCAGGGCATGTCGACACCAAATTGCTCAAATTTAACTGAACGTTACCCTTATTTATTTGTAATTTTCTGCAAATAATGTAAAACAGTTTATCAGCTTTTGTCATTTAAACATGATTTTTGTCTTTTGAGAGGTGTTATAACAAGTGTGACACGCTTATGAATTTCGCTTTATTTCACGAGACTGGCTTTGTTACTGTAATTCTAAAGAGGATATTTTAATAGTTTGTGCTATATGTAATATTGCATTTGCTCAAAATCGTCAATAAATGAAAAAGTGCAATACAGAAGTGACAAGACTCTACTTACAATTTTATCTTTTTGTTACCTGATTCAGTAGAAAAATAATAATACGCTGGGGCAAATATTATCCCTGATCAAAGTTCATATCTATTTTTCAAGTTAAGTAGAATATTTTATTTGCGTCTCATCACAGTCATATTCACCACAATAGAGTCATCACAAAATGGATACAACTACACAATTGAGCCGCATCATGAGAAAACCAAAATAGTGCGTTTGCGACCAGCATGGATCCAGAACAACCTGCGCATCCTCGCATTCTGGTCAGGATCCATGCTGTTCGCTAACAGTTTCTCTAATTGCAATAGGCTTTGAAAGCGAACAGTCTGGATCCATGCTGGTCGCAAAGCCACTATGTTGGTTGTGTCATGGCGCGGCTCATATGCTTTTCTTAACAGAAATATGAGTCAGTTCAGATAGCATTGCATTTATTCAACTGTCTCACTATGGAACAAATATTACATAATGTATGAAGAAATCTGTGTATGTACCCATAATAAAATGTTACAAATGTTCATGAAAAATATACCCTAGATCTGCTATTAAAATGATGTAGAAGTTATATTTCAAGATACCGGAAATATAATCTGACAATAAAATCATCACATCTTGAATCATAATAGAATTGTCAGAACTGTAACTGGGTAAAACAAGTCCTGTCGCACTTTAGTTTGCTAACCCGACTGAAAACTCATACACTCGTTACGATTAAACTAGTGAACACTTCAAACTAGTTCTACTACGCTTTCAAACCAAAAAGACGACCAAGTTTAAATGCCAAGAAGTATCTGATATAAAAGGGAAGTAATTCTCATTCACGCCAGTAATACTTTTTGCATGAGGTCATCAAAATAATTTAAATACAAGATGTCGGGGCCATCCCAAGAGGCTGAACAAGAATACAGAAACAAATATTTTTCGAAAAGAGTAATTTTGTAAATAGCGTATAAAGTTGCATATGAGAGGACGCCATTAATGTTCTAAAATTAATATATGTAAATGGATATTTGAGATATCCAGGAGCTATGGTTTGTACATGAAAATGGCTTTTTTGAATTAATGCGTTCAGGGAAGCCCATCCAATATAGTTCCGAAAGCAGTGTTACAGTAACAAATACAGAATATTAAATTAGTGTCTTTTCATACTGCATTTGTTACATGAGTTGAGTAAAATAATAAAATGCTAGCCATTCATTCTTTAACTACTGAATCGATCAACGTCTTTTATGCTAAATAACAAGTCAACGTCAAAATGTTATTACACTAGGCCAGTGTAATACCGAAAATATGTTATGGCTTTATTTCACTCCGACTACGTCAAGCATGTGATAACATGAGTTTCAGAATCTTTATCAAAAACAAGTTATAGCAACTCTATCATCTAAGGGAGTGCCATAGTTTCCACCAAATTACACAAAAGTAGTCAAACAGAAGCAAAATGTATGCATTATAAAGGTTTTACATATTTCTAAGGAGAGAAAGCGTTTATTCGTGACAAGATACGAAAGGGAACTGCATTTTTAAGAACAGAATCAACATAAATATTCAAGAAAGCGTGCTTTCAATGGTAACACATACTATTTTTTTACGGGAACTGACTGTAATTCCAGCCCCTGATAAATACTGTGGAGGTAAGTATTCTCAAATACGAATTATTTTGTGCCTTTTAGATATACATAACTTTGGTACAATTGTTTACATGTAACAGTTGTATAAGAATGTATGATATTTGAACAAAGACGTGTTATTTTATGATGTAGAGCTACTTTCATATGCGCCAGTAGTATCGTATATCGAGCGTCGTGCCACGCAACGTTTAGTATTGTCGCGCGTCTTACTGCATTTTCCCGTCAACGTGTAGAAGGCCGACACACAAGACGACGCGCAACAATGCAACAGGATACTCTATACACGATATGACAGGTGACATTACAACTGCGATATTCATGTTGCGCGTCTTGTCGCATTGTCGTGCATCATTTCGCATTGTCACATTTAGTAGTTTAGAATTATGTTGTTCGATTTCAATCCATATTGACTCTACAGAATTACATTCAAGATCAAATCTTTAACAACAATGTAAACTACCACTATTTATAACTTAGAAACAATTGCTTGTTAGACGATCACCCGTTCAAGAAAGTTTCACAGAAACAGAGTATCCATTATTCATATACAAGTTAATGAGCAATAAATCTATTTTTATTAAACCAGGAATAAATTACTACCATTAAGAAAAAAAATTGAGCCGTGCCATGAGAAAACAAACATAATGGGTTTGCGACCAGCATGGATCCAGACCAGCCTGCGCATCCGCATCGCTATTAGTTTCTCTAATTCCATTAGGCTTTGAAAGCGAACAGCATGGATCCTGACCAGATTGCGCGGATGCGCAGGCTGGTCTGGATCCATGCTGGTCGCAAACCCTCTATGTTGGTTTTCTCATGGCACGGCTCACATTGTGTTCAATTTTTACAGAGTTTCGTATTGTATTCAAACTTTCACTAGGATAAATATCATTCACGTTCGTGAAATTATTGGTTGTCTCCCTTTGCAATGACTACGAATATCCTCTATGTTTTCAAACATGTCTTTTTTGACATAAATACATATTTTAGAAGAATGAATTTTATTACGATGATGATAATAATGATGCTGATGATAAAGATGATGATGATAATGATAATGCTGATGATGATAATGATGATGATGATAATAATGATGATGTGAGCAGTATTCAAGCATTATCATTGTACTATGGCCTCCTATAAAATGCTGCAACAGTATCCGCAACAAGCGACCATGCTTTATCAGCCATGCGGAGGACACTGGCATGTAGACAATGTCTCTGTCCTTTGGTTTCACAGTTCTCCTCCCTAAAAGCATTCCCTTTTGACGTTTTTCTTTTTATTTTGTTTTGCGTATGACATAGATACCACAGTAGTGTCAACAGATGCATCAGTGATAATGTAGCTTTCAACATTTGAACGATTTTGTCATTTCAATTCCATTTCGGTATCTTTTGTTTAAGATATGGATGCTTTCTTAGATCTTTAAAGAAGGTGATGCCCTTTCTAGTACACGTGTCTTACGGTCCTTTAAAGCAATTTTAAGTTTGGACTGCATAAGTTATGTCACACACGTGTCTAGCAAAAACTTCCCTCGTTTGACATACTGTTTCCTACAAGGATCACGATAATACTTGCTCAGATAAAAGACGTCAATGCGCGAATCAAGAGGGTGTGCCAATTTTTTTCCGCATGTATCTTAACCACTGTATACATGTATATGTAGATTATTAGCTATTCACTTCGAAACTGTTCTTCAACGACGGATTTTTTTTTTCAGTTTAACGAATACTTACGAACCAATTTATATCACTTGTATAATAATTAAAAGTTTAGATGCGTAATACTGGCGTTATTTAGCGCCACGTATGCATCGAGAAATATATAGCGCTGTAAAATTTGATAAAATATTTTTTACTTAATAGTAATTGTAAGACGAAATGTTACAGTGCACAACTGTTTTGAGTTTCAGAATTATTAGCCAGCATTTTCGCCCAAATTGAGCACTTTCGCAAGGCGTTTCACTCGCGTGTATTAACAAGGAAGCGTGACGCCCTACCATTTGGCGCTATTAATGCGCGAAGAAACAGTTCTATCATATTAGATCTAAATTGTATAATAGAAAACATATTAGAAACGAAATAATTTATAGCAATATCGTGATGAATACGTTCAGGCGTTCTTACGTAAGTAAGTTGCTAAAATATTTAATTCTGTAATGTTCTGTTCCTTTATCTTACCACGTGCATGAATTGAGATATATTTATCATTTAAAGTAATCTGGGTATGAATATTCTTTTCATATGATGGTATTGAGATAGAATCATTTATCAGGGAATTGTCAAGCTTAAAGTCCTATATACACAAAGTAAAGTATAAAACATAACTAACGTGGTGACATTTATGTTTAAAGTTATTAATAAAAGAAGATAACCTAATTCGCTAGGTTCACACATCTATCTGAGGAGTAAACTTAGGGATTTCTTAGGCTTTATCCACCCGGTATCAGTACACAAATGTTGATTTATCAGTTGGCAATGCCAGTCTGGATAGTGATATTACATTTGACAAACACGTACTTGGATTTTAGGTCAATTTTTAGCCGTTTGAAAATTGCTAAAAAGGTAAGTTAAATGAATACTTTTTAAACATGATTTTGTTCTTTTCTTTTTCATTTTTTTCATAGCATTTTAAAATCAGACTGGAAATGGAATCGTTACTAAAATAACAACGAAAAACTGTATGTCTATCTTATATGTAAGATACACTTACGCCAAATAGTACTCCAACACACGTAGGGCTTTATGGAGACTAGCCTGTCTAAAACATTTCGAAAACAAATACATTTGTATATCATTTTATATTTCAATCTAATGTAATTTCATATATAAAGCCAGTCTATTCTGGAGATTTCCCCAGGGAATGGATTGAGTGATATTTACAACAGGATATACTATGGTTCCATCCACCAGAAAATACAGCTTTAAAATGTATCATATCATAGGTGTTAATATATGGTTAATTTGAAATACTACAATGTACATACTATAAATTCAGTGTTTGCATTTTAAGAAAAACGATATTACTTTCCTTTTATATGGAAATACGTTCGATACAGCAAAAAAGCAGTAAACGATTCGATTTCAAAATGTTCTGAAATTTGATTTGGCTGATTTTCTTTTTACATTTGTTTGCATATATAATTTATCCAGTATATATATCATATATTTGTACAATGCATGTCATGACAATATTTATGGAAGACATAGCACTTGCAATTACAATTTGCCAATAAAGCTGTCAACTACTAGAACCAGCAAAATAGGTATGTGCAATGAATTCGTTCTGTTTTGGTACACTAAAATCTAGACTAGCCTCTAGACTGATAATAGATATATTTCTACATTTTCTCCTTTTTTGTCGAAGTCAATTTCATAGGGACAAAAACCAATCTATTTCAGAGTTTTTCTCAAAATTATTAGCTTATGATATTGGACATAGGATATAGACTGGCTCAGTTTACTACATTCAATCATAAAAATGTTGAAAAATGTATCATAATCTAAGAGCTAGTCTAACTATAATGAAATAACCACACTTTATAGGCAATGTAATCCAAAGGGAGTTAACACCTACTCGTTTTTGTTAAATCGACAGTACATGTGCCTATACAGTTAATTTCAAAGATGTTTTGGGCGAACAGCCAAAACGTTTCTTCCCGAAGTAGCGAGGCGATTTAGCACCGTTACCAATAGCGGCGGTTCAAAAATGTTATTCCGAATACAGGGGACAAACACAAAAACTTGAAAAAAAAGCTGTTTTAGTAGTCTGGTTTAAACTGGCTTATTTTAAAGCTGTATTGCATGTTCCCTATAATCAAAGCCTCAGCTAGTTGATTGATGTTTTCAGAAATGTACATTTTTCTTGATCCTTCAGAAATGACAAATGTTATAGTAAAGCACGTGTTCGTCATAATTGTGATCTTGGCCAGTTTACTTTACCAACATGCACGAGCTAATGAGGGGCAGTTTTATGGCGGATCAATGAGCTACAAAATGGAGAAGCAATCCGACGGCATAAATCTGGTTAGACTTTAATTTTTATTTGCAACTGACTTGAGATTATTGCAATGTATGTAATTAAGTATCATATAAAAGTTTCAGGGCGTGAAAAGAGAACCCAACAAACTATTTACATATAAAAACATTATACTTTCAAACAGATAGATATTACATAATGTCAGACTTACATCTTAAAATTGTCAAGAAGGTATTCTATAAAAAAGCTAAACCGTGAAAAAGCAATAATAAAATGTTTACATAAGATGAGTAAGGGGTACTTTTTATGTGGTTCAACTTCGAAAATTTCCAAAATCCAATGAACACAAGTTTCGAATCCCGGAATCTAATGAACACTATTTTTGAGATAAAAAATCTATACATAAATACTTACACGTGTTGTTGTTGAAATACCTTTCGCAAAATAGTGAACAAACACACCCACAACATATCAACATAGGAATATATCATATTTTACAAATTTACGTTAAGCCATCAAAATACAAAAATAAAACATAAACCTATGAAAAATTTCATATTTACGAATAGATTTCTATTAGATATCGAGCTTTTAACGTTTAAAAGAACTTTTTAACAAAATTCTGTTTTGAGAGAGACTGTTAAAATCAACTTGAACAATAATTGAAATTGACACGTCCACTCTTCAGATGTTTAGCTGCAAGTTTATGAATACTTTAAGACGCCAGACTAGTACTAGGCAGAAGATTTCAATGCGTAAAGGAAATTTCGAAATTTCGAAACTGGTGTTCACTGGAGTTATCTGTTTTTCGATTGAAGTTTACAGGGGTTTGGGTTAGAAGTCTGTTCAAATTATCCAGTTTTGCAGTTGCGCGTGAAGTACGCGCCTACTCTTGATAGCTCTCTTCTAAAACATTCAGCAAACCCTGACATTCTATTACCTGATTCAAACTGGTATGAAAAACAGTTGTATAACACCCTTTATATTGTAGATTAATATAAAATTGACGTTAATGACACGAACAATGTTGTCAAATAAAGAGAAACCATTAAAAAAAGGTTCAAAGTGTTCATATATATTTAAATTCGGTACTATTGTAAGGTCCGCTTCTTGAACTTTATCGAATAGAACTTAAAAAATAAGCATTTCGCGTTTCACAATATATTCAAGTTCAGTCTTGTTCTATAGTTTTGAATGGAATTCATAATAATTAATTTTTCTATTATTCCTGATAACCTTTGTAGGTGACCATCGAGCTGATTACAGGGTGGGTACTAGGGACAGGTCCCTGTGGCCCAGGTTGTAACCACACAGACATAGGTAGATCTACACGCTCTACAAGACCATTAATGACGAGAATCAATTCAGACTATCTAGGAATCTACACGTCTGACTTTTTAAACAAGACCGCCACTAAAACGGAAACTCATGACATGAATGCGTTAGTACTCTCGACATACAATGAAACAGTAATAGCCATTAGCGAGCCCGAGAAATGGGAACAGGAACTTCTTCATTTTAGCTTCTTAATGCCACCTGGAATAGAAAAATTAGATGTAAAGTAAGTAATAAGTAAATATGTTTTTTCTAAATTGTCGGCTTTAAATCTTGATCCAATAAATTTAACCTTGATGCATTATATTGTTCATCTTTAATCATGATGTAATAAATTGTTCACCTTGAATTTTGATGCAATAAATTGTTTATCTTTAATCTTGATGCAAAAAATTGTTGACCTTAAATATTGATGAAATAAATTGTTTATCCTAAATGTTGATGTAATAAATTGTTTACCTTAAATATTGGATGAAATAAATTGTTTACCTTAAATATTGATGAAATAAATTGTTTACCTTAAATCTTGATGAAATAAATTGTTTACCTTAAATCTTGATGAAATAAATGGTTTACGTTAAATCTTGATGCAATAAATTGTTTACCTTAAATATTGATGAAATAAATTGTTTATCCTAAATATTGATGTAATAAATTGTTTACCTTAAATCTTGATGCAATAAATTGTTTACCTTAAATATTGATGAAATGAATTGTTTACCTTAAATATTGATGAAATGAATTGTTTACCTTAAATCTTGATGCAATAAATTGTTTACCTTAAATATTGATGAAATGAATTGTTTACCTTAAATATTGATGAAATAAATTGTTTACCTTAAATATTGATGAAATAAATTGTTTACCTTAAATCTTGATGAAATAAATGGTTTACGTTAAATCTTGATGCAATAAATTGTTTACCTTAAATATTGATGCAATAAATTGTTTATCCTAAATGTTGATGTAATGAATTGTTTACCTTAAATCTTGATGCAATAAATTGTTTACCTTAAATCTTGATGCAATAAATTGTTTACCTTAAATATTGATGAAATAAATTGTTGACCTTAAATCTTGATGCAATACTACTGTTTGCAGATCAAATTTCCCCTTCAACTTTTTTCAAATCGATAGAGTTGCACATTTACATCACAAAAACTGTGAAGCTGAAGCTATTTTTGGAGTAATCCTGACAGGTTAACCCCGCCTCATTCACAATATATTATTCATTCATCTTGTCGTGAAACTTTTTTTTCTTTATCTTTACGTCACACAAAGCGCGCGCTCTGACTGTCTTTGAAGTATTGTACTTGCATACATTGTAAAGTGCAATAAGGTGATAATGGATATGTTCTAAAAGTAGAATATTGAATATTTCAATTACGTTCAAATGAAAACAGCGTTTTTTTGTTTGTTATGACAATTATTATCGACAAAATTTTCTTCCACGCAAGGTATATAAGGTTTTATAGAAAAATATCATTGAACCTTAGAGTTACGCAACACTTGTAGATCTAATTGTCATATCCATATGATATTCAAACTTCTGCAGTCTTCCGTAGCTTAACTATCGCAAATCTAACTCCATGACTATAGATTTAGTTTTTTTATTTTATTTTTTTGGTGGGGTTTAGCTTCTATTTGTATGTGAATTTATCTACTATTTATTTGAAGTTGTTTAAAAACTATTTCAGTTATTTACATACAGGCAGTTGATAAGCCCGGTCTTCGTTGATGGAAAGAACCAGTTATAGACTCACATAAGTCAAAATAATTCGACGTTTAGTTTGTTGTATACATGTATTTGTGACGGTCACTCTAAAAGGACCAAAATAATTGAGGATAAATAACAGTACACCGTCATGTAAAGTTATTGAATTGAATCCCACTGTTGATTAGTCTAAATAATGAGACCTCGAGTAGACCGATTTCACATTTTGATATTATTGTCATTATTATACCAGAGTTCTGATTTCTCTGGCTGAACTCTGGCTACTCTGGTTAAACTCTGGCTGAACTCTGGCTAAAAAAACTCTGGCTACTCTGGCTGCTCGGGCTAATTTCACGCACATCAGATATGTATAGTATATTTTATACATTACGTTGTCTACCTAAAGGGGATATCAACCAGTCAAAAAATATAACGATATTCAACTCTTGAGTAAAATTATTTGGATTACCTTTTGATACATGTTTACAAGTTTTATTTGGATTTATCTTATATTCGCAACAATATCAGCATTTAAACCCAAATCTGGCGATGACAATTTCTTTGGAGTGGAGAAAACTACTCGTAACTGTTTCCTAGGATCGCGTCAAATTAGTTCGACTAAGACTTACATATTTCGTAAGAAATTGCCGACTTTTTTCAATTAAGGAAGCATGGTCGGATCCGGGGATCGAATTTTTGCCCTTCAATCAACGATGAGCGAATCCAACAACTCGAGTCAGTCACGTTTTATAATTATTTTGAAAACTAAACACGAGGTACATTATTTAAAAGAAAAGTCTGCAGCAAAAGGTACTGAAATTTAGGCAGAAAAAGGCCTTTAATGTACAAGAGGGTGTCTTTTTTCACATCCACGCTACCTAAATGCAGTGTGCATTGTGGCAAGATTCATTTAAATTCTAAATGAAGATTAGTTCTAGTACATCTGTTACAATCCAGTTAAACTCCCGTTCCAGCAGTATTTAAATCACCATTTCTCGGTCATGTAGCCTATGTAAACTTTTTTTTTACTCGTATCGGAAAGGCGGAGTAACCTGTATAGACGAGCCAAAAATAGCTCCAGCATCGCTGCATTTGTGACGTAAAGGTACAAGTCTATCGATTTAAGAAAAGGCGAAAGGGCAATTTGATCTGCAAACAGTAGTAAATTGTTCACCTTAAATCTTGATGAAATAAATTGTTTACCTTAAATCTTGATGCAAAAAATGTTCACCTTAAATCTTGACGCAGTAGTACTTAGCTGTAAAGAGAATGTATGTATCGTGTATTTAATGAATAAATGAAAAATTAATGAATAAATGATTTTTTATACTCATTGCATTTTATGTTTGAAATGTTGATGTAAAACTCTTTTATCAAAAATTGTCGATTTAATGCTTTAATTATTTGTAAAATGCGATGCATTAAGAATTGTTCATTTGCCGAAAACCTAGGTTTGTAACTTTTAAATAATATTTGTAAAATTAGATATTCTTGGAAAGTTATAGTCCCTAAAGAGAATGAAATGTATACTCATTATCAATATTTGAAAAATGATTTACAACCTCTACACATTTTATATAGTATTCCTGCTTTCGGGATCGTTGGATGTAGGTCGTTCGTCTGTCCGTCCGTCCGTCACCATTCACAATTTCTTTAAAGAACGTCTCCTCATACACCACTATGCCGATTTTAACCAAACCTGACAAGAATATTCCCCTTTCAGGTTCCTTAGAATTTAGCTCAGCCATGCAGATTTCTGGTTGCCATCGCAGCAAAAAAGAAAACCCTTAAAAATATTCTCTTTAGAAATCACGATTTTTTATAAGATTATAAAGAAATGTTTCTTGCATGACACTCTACCATCCTTCAAATAATCTCACACAGGCGTTGCAGATGTTATAGGAAAGTTTGAAGATCTCCTCTGAACCACTTATCCGTTTATTTTTTTTATTTTATTTTTTTAGATAATTCGACCTACGTTTTCCTTGGGTGATCCACTACCAAATTCTTTCAAACTATTTGGTTTCGTTATAAAAGAAAATGGCCGCCTCGGAAGGAGCCTTATTTTCTCTATACGGCTCTCTCTCTATGCCTCCATCCCCTTCCCTCCACATAGGAATATACATTGTCATTACCCTCTCGTATTTATTCAGTGGAAACAGCTAAAATCTTCCTGCTAGAAAACCATGGCTCTATTTCGAAACAAATTACAAATATTTCCAATGCTTGACACTCTACCAAAACTGTTCAAGCAAGCTGTGAAGGCCAGGTGAGTGATCTGGGACCACTTGTTTCATGTGACATTGGCAGAGTATTTTTCCGCTTCCGTTGGGTTAAACGTCGCGTCACACCGGTACAATGTAAGTCATATGGCGAGTTTTCAATTTAGATGACGTAATAGAAGATCTCCGTTGCTCTCAGAGCATTGTCTCAGGCGTGAAGAAGGTTACCTCTCAAGCGAGGTTCAAACCCACACCGATGAGAGGCAGTGATTCAAGGACAACGAGCTCAATATGCAGACAAACTGAATAAGTCAAAAAGTTTCTAGGTCGGTCCAGTTATTTTCCATTCATTAAAGAATAGCTGCATTGACTGAAACGCATGTCTTATAATTAGTGTACATACCACATAAAAAAACAACCCCCCCACCCAAAAAAAAAAAAAACATGAATTTTAATCTCAATAATTTAGTCATTTGATAGAGGGAGAGATAAACGCGGCTATAGCATTAAAATAAAGATATTAAAAGCGGAAGGTATTCATAATAAAAGATGAAGAAATAAATAGTTGAGAATGATATCGTAAGCGTTAGCTGCATGTTTTAGCATACCTTCAAGAAACGAATTTAGAATTATAAAGGGTTAAAGTTTGTCTACAATATACCGTGTCAAAGTCGGAGGAGAGGTAAAATATCTGCTACATGGGACAGACGACTTTCAACAAACCACGCGTTTGAAGCTGAATAAAAATGTACACAGAAAATTGTATTTTATACCTGCAAGTTTATTTTACAGTTTTGATGGTAAAACGTGGAGAAAAGTAACACTTCAACACTTCGACAAAGTTCCTGGCAGTTGGCATTTTCAAACCACAGTATCAACAGCTTTGCGCAGTGATACGAGAAAACCTAACCATAGTCCTCGGTCAATTGCAAAACCGTTTTATAGGTAAGGTATAACTGTACAGAAGTACATATTTTACTCTCTTTTATTTTTCATATCACTTGGCAATTCCTACATTATGAATATGCATGTCCTCATCTAGCCGTTACTATCGTCATAGCATATCATGTGTTATTTTTATGACTCCTTATGTAAATCGACAGTCCATAGTTTGTGCTATAGTTAAACATTGAATTTGCTGGTCTGTGACTATTTACAGGTAAGCCACTCGACAAGTTTTGTAACTGATGGTCAAAAAAAGTGTGCTAGGCTCTTCATTTTCTTTCCGGCACCATTTCTTAACATAAGGCTTTCTTTCAGTGACAAATTTCAATGCATTGTATAACTTAAATTTATGACCTTGAAAAAGTATTCCTGATTCTTTAAGTAACTGAATATAAATGGCATTTTCTGAATACCAAATAGCATTTGACAATACTGTCATTTAGATATAACCCTTGAGTTAATGTCAAGTATTTAAGAAATGTAAAATGTATTCTAAACAGCGACTGTTGTTGATTAAAATCATTGTTTGGACTTCATTTGCGAAGGAATAATATCAGGAGGGTGCAGGCAAAGTGATATTATAATACACCTTTAAAAGACAAACAATTATTCTTTTCAAGGGAAAATCACTTTTTAGATATATAATTTAGACATCAAGGATTGATATCTAAACCCTCGACGAAATCTACCAAACATGTGCCTTTTTTGCGCAGTTTTTTTCAGCGATTCACTCTGATGTTTAAAGGTATGACGTACAAACGGTGATTTTGTTGCATCAGGTGCATATTCTTAAATAAAATGATTTGTTTTCTTGTTGAACAATTGAAAACTACGGTGGCTGATCAGGGTCGTAGGAACAGGAGGGTTGGGTGGAGGTGGGGGCCGCTCCCAAAAAAACAACAACAAAATTTGACCGACTATGGTATTTATCACAGAAACTATTTGAGAGCGAGTCAATTTTAGCTGATTTTCAATTTGTCTGCCCAACCCCCCACCCCCGCCACCCAACAACCCAATCTGAAAATGCTTCCTACGGTCCTGATGATTACTGCTATTTCGTATTGTCGTGTTGGCGGGTCGGGCGAAAACGCGACAACACAAAACTCGACAAATAATTGATTTGTCGAGTTCTCGTGTTGTCGTGTTTGCGGCGCGTAAGCACGGTCGAATTTTACGCGAAAACTTAATGTTTAGATGGCACCAACACGTCAAGTTGATCCGTCGCGTTTCCGTGTTGGCGGGTATGAATAAGAATACGAAGTGTATGTATAATAAGAAAAATAATTTCGTATACTCGAGGGCCTCGAGGAAGATAAACTTATTCAAATTAGTTGTCTTGTTAAAGAAGAAATTTAATTTAATCAGGATATAATTGTTCTTATAAAACATTAAATGTATGACAGAAAATGTCAGGATACGTGTTATATGACCCAAGGTAGTGTCTACGCTCAGTTAAATTGGTTTATAGCTAAGGTGACTATGTCTCAGACTAGCTGAAAAACTATGTAGAATGTCCTTTGTTGGTTTGATTTTATCCTATCTTATTACTATTTGATATGTAGTTATTACATAACAAATCAAAGGGTAAAATGGTCATACAACAAGGTCTGACAACCTCAGAGACTATCTTTCCCTTTAACTGTAGATAGAACAAGAAATATCTTTAAAAATGATGGTCGGCGAATTGTAATAAGGAAAGAAGTTTAATATGAATTTTTCATCTAACATTTTTCAAATTGCAAAACTAAACACCGCATTTTAACAATTTAAATGGTTCTCTTTTAATTTTTCGCAAAGGTTTCGTAGGGTTGCAATTTTGTTTCGTTTATCCTTAGACGAATAATTACAGCAGTAGTTTGATAAAGATTCATGAAGCGGTTCATGATAAGAGGTCATTAAACGTGTTTATATTTTTAGCTAAATTGGTCCCTATCCCCATTTGTCATATACAGACGACAATTGTAACAAGGAAAATCTTTTAAAAACACTTCTCTACATAAAAGACTGTTATCACACCCTTATTCATGTGATACGCAGACCGTATTCAGCTCTTTCTTTAATTTGATATATGTTGGTATTTGAACAGGTTTTTATCATATTTATTAAACTTACTTATCACTTTTAGATATATCAATATTCTTGCTAAATATACTGAGCCAAAGTTAGCTTTAAAACTGTGAACAGCGTCGTTTAGGATAAACGCTTTGTCTACATTTCACTCAGCGTAGCACAATCAACAGAGTGAAAGAAATTGACACTCTCGTCCAATCAGGCAGAGTGTTGCATAAATCTTCCATTTTGATAAATTATCTATAATGCGTTATCAAGTAGTTTGATTTGCAAACTGAAGTCACGTGGCATAGGTAACGAAAACGAATTTAGACGGCGTCGCCGAAAAAAAACGGACACAAAAATTATAAAGCACAACATATAAAATCGAGCAATAAAGTACAAATGACGGATATATAAGCATTGTTAAAACGTAGAGCTGGTGAGACCATATCTCATATAAAATTAGCTCTGGCTGCCTCGTCAGAAATGATTTGTAAATTATTTGAATCTTGAGCTAGATAATTTTAGGGATCAAGCAAAACCTTCAGTGTTTCAATCTAACAACAGTCGACTAAAGATAATCTGGTCGAACTCCTTTAGGCTGGAGATACTGTTTTGTTGAAATTCATGTCAGATGATGTCTTTGAATCAACAACATACAAGTCCTATATTCCGCCTATGTTCTCTGAATTGAAGCTGCAATTCTATATGCTCAGAGCCTATATGCTATAAGATATAGCAGTAGACTACCATACGTGTATGGCCCCAATGCCTTGGCTGTACTTCTCTAATAACGTTGAGCTTTCTTTGCCTCATTTTTGCGATCGAGAATTTAGTGCAAAACTACTGTATCTTGTTCTTTATTTATAAAAAGTTACAATAGTTTTGCACTGAGCTATTGTATCTTGTTCTTTATTTATAAAAAGTTACAATAGTTTTGCACTAAGCCCACGCGATGCTTAGCCTGTATTTGCTATCCTCTATCCCATAAAGGTTTAACCTCTATGTGCTGGCCCTAAATCTTCAAACATAACAACACTGAAACGCTTCTTACAGGCAAAGAAAATCTCCTATATAAGTGACCCCCCCCCCACCCCGCAAATACCAGACTTTTTAATCCACAGTATACAAGATCCTGTCTGGTCCAGTCTGATAAGGGTCCATAAAACCCCTGTAGACTTGACATGTAGCCTAATTATTGTCAGAGAATCATAAATGTTATTGCCTACACATAAATTGGTGAGCGTCAAACGTCTTCTTTTTATGATTCATCCGCTCTGACAGCGTAGCTGCAATAGTATTAGTTGTATACTCGGCGAGTGTATCAATCGCTGTTCACTGGTGTGTGTATGTAAGCTTATTTAAAGTCGAGACCAGTAACCCGTGTAGGCGACTCCTCCAGAAGGCTGTAAGTACTGTTAGAAGGATGATAGTGCAAGATACAGAAGACGCCATGCATAAAGCACCCATACACTCGACTCTTATACCAACGTTAGTAATTTTTAGTTGGAGGAGTGGGGACTCGAACTCACGACCCCTGGTTTCGTAGTCAAACAGTTCACTTGTTTGTGTGTATTGAAGTTATTTACCCTCGAATAGAATAGAATACCTAGGGGTAGGATATAACATGTACAGAGGCATTTTCTTTCTGGTCTGGTACCAGTGACCCTCGCCATCTGTATTTTATATATTTATCAGCTTTTGTTATTTCGTTGTTTACTTACATGTGTTAGAGTGTGATCATAGATATCAACCAAACGCAAATGTTTTTGACCCGCAGTGAGTTAATATCAAGACTGGATAACTCCCATAACGTAGAATTTAAGACTGGTATTTAAAACTTTTACAATCTTAAACTTAAAAGTACTACATTTTTCCAGTATTTACAATCTCAAAATTAAGTGTACAGTATATTTTTTCTTATTTACATTTCATATATTAATATGTATATACATCGATTTGTATCACAGCAGTTTCATTTCCCCATTTATAACTTTTTTGCTACGATTTAATAATTGTAAAAAGATTAAAAACTTCTTGATAAAGTTTACAGCCCTACAAATTGAAATTAAAAGTAATAAGGAAAAAGAAGTTCCTCTCTGAGAACTCTCTGAAACGTATGCCCAATATGTAACAGTACGAATTCATATTGAATTTCATAAAGCAGTAAACTAATATATACATATTATTCACGAAGACTTTGAATACATATAAGACATCTTGTAGCACCATGTAATAAAATATGAAATTAAGTGCTTCCTAAAAGGCAGAGCTTCCTCGAAAAAAAATCACCAGTGTCCCTTAAAAAATTTAAAGGAGTGGTGTTATTGCAGTGGCTGCAAATATCTGGAATTATGGATCCGTTTTAGGAAGTTTATGTTCTATTAGATCTATTACAATTATTTGCATTAATAACAATTCATGATTTCTGAATGTATGTCTTAAACGAAATTAAGATTAAATCTCGACATGTGAAAACTCGACAAATATTCTGTATATGAACAAAAGAAAGTTCTGAATAGATTTACATCTGCACCGAGATGAAGAGAAAAGCGTACTTGAATAATTTCTGTTATTCATACTAAAGCGTACTGCATCAACAATTTTACAAAAATTATTATCAAACAGAAAACAAGTCACAATTGATAAGTGCTTCAAATTGAAAAGTTTGCACTGTGAAATTTTTAAACCTACAGAATCTCATTATGGCAATAGCCTATGAAATTCTGTCTCTTATCGCGTGAATGTTTGGAAATGAGGACTTATTGTAAATAGTTCACGTTCCAATTCCAAAGTTTATAGAGATCAGAATTTACGTAATCCTGGAAAATGACTATTGTAATTCCTTTTAATGACATTATTGTCATATATTACGGTTCTTTTTCGAAGGAAGATTAGGTCCAACTTTCAGGCAAAATACTGCTATGATGAACGCGTCTGGTATGGAAGAATAACAAATAATCATTTACATGTACAAAGCTTATTTAAATTCAAAAGACAAGCCATTTTTAACAGTTAATGATCAGAATTTTACTCAGAGAAAATCACTGATTGCCGAAATTCTCGAAAACCCTTGTTAAATTTACTGAACTGCTAAGTTTACAGTCTATAGCTTTTAATGTTAATCTTTTAGCACTATAGAAAAGGCATGGTAGTAGGAACCTTTTTGATGTTTATTGATAACTCATAGCCAATAGCTTTTTTCCTAGTGTTAAACTCTGGCCAGTGATTTTTAAGATAATGGATGAAATATATGTGAAAGGGGAGAAGAGCAATATGTGCTTATCAGAGTTCAATGCCTGTAAAGTTTGACCCCAAAACTTTTTTTAAAAAGTTATATCGACTGTACAGGCAGTACATTGGAACCTGACATCAAAACAAAACGCTTGTTAGATTTTCACATGAATGACTTTGGTCACAATATTTTCAAAATTCATGATAAATAGTAAAATACAATAAAAGAACTAGTGAAATAAAAAGGAAGTTAAAAATATATCTGATCCTGATGAGAATCGAACTCCCGACCTAGATTGCTAAGTGAACGTAAACCACTAGGCCACAGTGGGACTGTGACGTGTTACATTACAAACATTTAATTTAGTATATATAATAAATTTTAGTTATGGCAGCGTGGCGAAAATCGTTTCACATAGAAAATATTGCATTTATATTTTTTTCTTCGTAGAAAATGTATTAAGCACAAATTTCTTATTATCAAACGCTCATTTACATTTTTGTTCAATGTTTAAAGCAGTAAGCGTGACGCGTCTGTCATCCGTAGACAGTAAGCGTCTACTGACGTCTTACTGATTGATAACTGTGCGCATAGTGTACTCGAAGAAACCCAAACAACACCGATTCCAAAATGTACAACGAATTTTAAACTCGATAGTATACATAATATTCATTTTCTTTTTCATACGTGTGACAGTAATGCGACGCTGTCGGCGCGACGCCGGTAGCTCTGCTATAATTGTAAATTAGAAAGTTTTTTTCCCCCAAAAAATAATACATCACATGCGATCTTCAATAACATTTAAGAGTTAAAATATACAGACTACCATTTCAAAGTTTCCTTTGTAGGGCCACTTTTAAGGTAACTAGAAAATGTAAAAAAATTACATGTAAACTACAAATAAAATGGAAAACATAGATCACATGCGAAAGCCACATTTAAAACTACTGTTCACATTTACGCCATTTCATGCGCGAGGCTGTGTGTACAATACTGAGTGAGCACTTGTTCCATCCCCGGCTAAGAAGGCTAATCAAATTTTATATATTTCAATACATGAATGAAATATTCATCTGATCGGAGGAACCTTCTACGTCATAGTATTTCTAGAGGATAATTAATAACACAGTTCACTGTCAGTCGTCTAAGCAGAAATGTGCTTTGACTGGTGCTAACTTGTTTCTGATTGGTCCAGATTCTATGGTAGCATACTTCTGCCACGAGATAGCTAGAAAAGTTTCCTGGAAATACTTTTGTACATATTATCTCGCTATATTTTTGCGTGTAGTTCCGAGCTGCCATTTTGATACCTATAAATAGCACCCTACTGAATCGACGGAACACTGTTGAACCCTGAGGACAGTAATCGTGATCTGTTTATAGCTATCTAGCAGCTGTGACGTTGCAGTAACGGAATTTCAGAAATCAATAAAAAATATCTGGAAAGATAAATAACAATGATAATATTTGGAACAGAATTTGTTAGGAAAGATAATATAAGAGCAATACTTAGAATAGATAATTTAACAGCATTATTAAGAACAAATAATTTAACAGCATAATTTAGAGCTGGTAGTCTATCAGCATTATTTAGAACAATTAATATTCAGCAATTATAGAACAGATAATTTATCAGCACACACTATATAATACTTCATTTCAGAGTTAAATTAGGCACAGTCACAGAAATTCACATTCCAGCCGTTGATGATGATGGGGATTTTATTAAATGTGAAATAGCAAAATTTGTTGAGGGAGGTGATATTTCAAGATATCCGCCGCCAGATGTACAGGTCTTCAGAGTAAGTATTTTTTGTCGGAACAATGCGAGTACAAACAATAAAAATGCACACTTACCAATTACAAATAATGGAAATATTAACACTGCTAACACTAATCATTTAACTTTATATTATAATTATTTGACTATGTTTTCCGAGCTTCGACAATGCTTCAAAGCTTTTCGAGCATTACAACATGCATTTTTATAGTATTCCGTTTCCGTAATTGTTTTTACGTAATTAGTTTCACAAATCAGGAGTTCAAATTGAGTGAGTTCCACTGTCAGTATTAATCGTATTTACATCTTTATAGAACTGTACAGTATCCATCAATACATCAATGTCTAGCAACTATACGGATGACTCATGGATCGCCATGCCAGTCAGTGTGAGGGATTTTAATAGGAAGAAGATTACTTATGGTCGGAATGTTTACATGCCATATGAATATTCATTGAGTTATACTACCGTGCAGGTAATACTCTATAAAAATGTTCTAAGTAGATCTTTGAAAAATTTTGCTACTGTAACAGTTACGAATAAAATCAAAGGTAGATACCAATATATTAACTTACCTTTCCGTCAAATTTAAGAGTATATTGTGATATAAATTATAAGTTACAGTTAATGCATAGTGCCACAAAATAACAACTTGAAAACAAGTTAACTGTTTTAAGTTTATAAATTTCTATTTTGTTTTAATACGTAGAGCAGGTTATTAAATATTTTTAAAATATCATACTATACTTTTTTAATCATTTTTTATTAATTCCCTACCGGTGGACCACCGAACAGGTCAATAGGAATGCCCTCCGTCCGTCCGCGTGTCCGTTCGCAAAAATTGATCCTGCAGTTACTAAAACGGTATTCAAGCTAGGTTCATAAAACTTGGTTTGTAAATTTTATGCGAATGTGCATGACTTAGCTTGTAGGTCACAGCTCAAGGTCACAATTGAAGTTCAAGTAAAATTTGTTTCTGCTCCATAACTTTTATATTTATAGATGGATTGTCGTAGTGTTACACAGAAATGTTCCCCATAATAAGACAATGTGTTGACGCATGGTCTAAGCTTGTCGATTAAAAGTCAAGGTTAGTTTTTAAGGTTAAGAAAAAAATTGTTTCTACTCCATAATTTTTACTAGCATTTTTACTAGGATTTTTTTTTATTATGACAAAGAAATGGTCCCCATGATTAGACTGTGTCGCGTAGTAGTGAATTCAACTAGGTCATTTTAACACAATCCGATTTATTTCTCTGTTAGAGAAAACAGAATGAAAGTTTGTGTTTTTATGCATCGACTACAGTGATTTGCTTTTGAATAATATCATTGTCTGTCAGATGCATATTATTATATCACGAGGTCGCATATAATTCCTTTGCATCAGAACTCCAAGCAACGACTTTATTCAACAACAAATTACTGAATGAGATATATTATTGTCCAAGTAAATACGCATGTGGATTTTATTACACAGTTAATACACATGTAGATTTCTTTGCCCTAATTTATAAGAATGTAGAGTTTATTACCGAAAAACGCATGCAGATTTCATTACTTAATAAATACGCATTTTTTCATACCCAAATGAAAACTTTTTTTCTAACACGACCCGATTTTGCCCTATTAATCAAAGAAGACATAAACTGTAGTTATTTATTATATGCAACACATACATTTTTTGTACATCACAATTATAACGTCATAGCGTCAGAGGTCATAGCGGCGTGTAAAAAATGTCGCAACACCGCTAAATGTCGCAATCACGGTTAAATATCGCAAGGTTGACGTTAGATATCGCAAATACCGATAAATGTTGCAAAATTATCTGTCGCTAAATGTTGAACGTTTAACGTTAAATTTCGCAAAAATGTGCCCACCGTTGTATGTCGAAATACAAACGCTAAATGTCACACAGCAAAGGTAAGTTCAACAGTCTGTCCAACTTAGACACAAGATTTGGTGAGTGCATGCTTGCATGCGTGAGTATGCAATGAGGGCTGAAATGAAATACCGTTGTGAACTGCACGTTTGCTTGTCAATGGTCCCGCGCCATATGTACGTTATATATTTAATATTTTTAAAAGTTTGAGCCCTAACGCGGTACTCGCCATAGTATTAAAATTATTTCAGAATTACGTATTTCTCTGTTTAACTCATGAGAAATTAACCTAGCGCGGCGTAGTGCATTTCTTGCGTCGACCTGTTGCGGTAGGTACGGGAAGGAGTTTCTGTCCGTATTGGTGTGTGTGGGGGTTAGTGGTGGTGGTGGTGGTGGTGGGGGAGGGGGTCTATGTACAGGTATAAAATGTTGCCCTGTGGCGCATTTTTGGTATAATGAGGTGCTGGAGGGGTACTAACACTCATTTAAGAGGTTTTTGTGTGTGTGTGGGGGGGGGGGGGGGGGGGGGGGGGGGGGTATTGGGCTCTCTTTCTTCTGGAACATTTTGAATACAAGTATGAAATGCGCTTGGCCCTAGTCTTTTTATGCCCCCTCGAAGAAGGAGGGGTATATTGTTTTGCAGATGCCGGTCGGTCGGTCGGTCGGTCGGTATGTATGTAGACCAATCCATTTCCGGATGATAACTCGAGAATGCTTAGGCCTAGGATCATGAAATTTAATAGGAAGGCTGGTTATCACCAGCAGATGACCCCTCTTGATTTTGAGATCATTATGTCAAAGGTCAAGGTCACAGTGACCAAGAACAATTAAACAGTTTCCGGATGATAAGTCAAGAATGCTTAGACCTAGGATTATGAAAGTTGATAGAAAGGTTGATCATGACTAGCAGATGACTCCTTTAGATTTTGAGTTCAGTGTGTGAAAGATCACGGACACAGTGACCCGGAACAGTTAAACGGTTTCCGGATGATAAGTCAAGAATGCTTGGGCCTAGGATCGTGAAAGTTGATAGGAATGTTGGTCATTACCAGCAAATGAACCCTATTGATTTTGAGATCAGTAGGTCAAAGGTCAAAGGTCAGGGTCACAGTGACCAGGAACAGTAAAACGGTTTCCGGACGATAACTAAAGAACCTTTAGGCCTAGGATCAGGGAAATTGATATGGAGGATAGACATGACCAGCAGATGACTCCTATTGATTTTGAGGTCATCATGTCAAAGGTCAAGGTCACATTGGCTAGGATCGGTTAAACGGTTTCCGGACGATAGCTCAGTCATGCGTAGGCCAAGTATCATGGAAGTTGACAGAGAGGTTATGACAAGCAGATGACCCCTATTGATTTTGAGGTCAGTAGGTCAAAGGTCAAGGTTACAGTGACCCGGAACAGTTAAACCGTTTCCAAGAACACTTGAGCCTAGGATGACCCCTGTTGATTTTGAGGTAAAAAAAGATCAAATCTCGAGGTTACACTGAACTGGAACAGTAGAAGTTACGTTTACAGTGAGCAAATAATTTCTGTTCCTTGTGCAATTATTTAATGCATCAAGGGGGTGGGAGGGGAAAGGGGGTGGGGCGCATTTCGTGTTCTACGAGCTCTTGTTGTTATAAATATCGATGTATGGGATGGGTCATTTTAGATTGGGAGGGGGTGGGGAGGGTGTTATGGGACTCTCCCCCTAGGAAATTTTAAACACACGTATGAAATGGTGGCCTTTGGTGCATTTTTTGTCTTAATTTTATGGAAATGGAACTGCAATCCCCTAATTTAAGTAGGGTCAGGTGGTTCTCCTGGGATATTTTGCAATATAGGTTTGGTGGCCTCTGGTGGGTAGTTTGGGTCTAAATTTTAAAATAAAAATATTATTTCAAAATAATTGGGAGCAACTATGATGAGTACAGGTCACTTTTCAGCCAACTGTGGGGTGATGCCTCGACCCGGGCCACGATCCGGGATGATGCTCAGCAGTGCGACGCTCGACACACGATACGACTGGCGACATGACATCGTAAAATCTGGACGTTTTGCCGCATTCTCGAGTGTCGTATCATACTGTCGTGCTTCGTGTCGCACTGGCGTGTTTCGCGAGCGCGACAACTAATGATGAGTTAACGGCATCAAAACCAATTGCCGACAACTTACCTTCACGATACCAAATAAACAGGAGGATAACAAGAGCACCACAACGCAGAGCCCGAAGGTATGTCCTTTTACCTCTAAATGTGACCTTGACTATGAAGCGAGCCATTCACAACATTCGCTCTGCACTTCTTCTCGATGTGGTGAACATTTGTGTCAAATGGCTTTAAATCCGTCAAGCAGTTCAAGAGTTACAGAGCGGACAAGAAGCAAAATCAAATGAACTTTGACCCTAAATGTGACCTGGACCTTGAAGCGATCTATCCAAAACATGCATGTGCTCTGCACGGTACGTCGTTTTGATGTTGTAAACATTTGTGTCAAGTTTCTTCGAAATCCTTCAAGGGATTCAAAAGTTACAGAGCGGACATGAAATTGCTAACGGACGGACGGACTGACACCGGGGTCTTAACATAATACGTCCCTTCGAGCGTATAAAAAGGGAGTGGCTTCTATCAAATATAGAGGCTAAACTAGCCCAGCCGTACCCAATATGTTTCATTTCAGTAAAAGCTGCTACAAAATATAACTTTGTAATGGGAAAATGTAAAATATATCCGACATTATAAATGCCTTGCCACCAAAGAGTCGAACACCGATTGAAAGACATTCAATCGCAATTTGATTTTTCTTTTAATCAGTCATGGGTTCTATTTCTTTATTGGAGGTTTACATCTAAAGTTATAAGGCGACTATCCAGCTTCAATGGCGGAGGAAGATCCTCTGTGTCCCTCTGTACATTATTTCAGGTACGAGCGGGCATTTTGATTTTTTTTTTTACTTTCAGTTTCTTAAAATTGTCTGGCTTAGTCTCATTCTCCCTGCCCACATTATCCTCCTTTCTCCGCCACCCCACCCCACATGACTGTGAGGTTCTAATCTGCGTCCGTTGTATCCCGACTATATACTCGTCATTTTCAGACATATTTATTTAAGAAATAATATATCTCATCCAGTGATTTGTCGTTGAAGAAATCATTGTTTGGAGTTCAGATGCGAAGGAATTATATCACTCGGGCTACGCCCTCGTGATATAATTCCTTCGCATCTGAACTCCAAACAATGATTTATTCAAGAGCAAATCACTAAATGAGATATATTATTTCGAGTCTAACACGTTACCAAGGACTTTAAAGTACATCCTTGACGGCATTTATTAAATATTTGCCCGTTTTCAATTGGTTTCTTTTCCAGCGCGCCGCTATATGCCGTTTAACGCTATGACGTAATATTGTGACGTCAGGACAGTGAATTGTCGTATAATAATTCACTGTTTACCGTCTTCTTTGTTTAATAGGAAAATGAATCGGATCGTGTTAGAAAATTTCTTAATTCACAGATTTTTGTGTGTGTGTCTTTTCAAGCAAAGTGTTGAACTCCGGTTAGCGATATAGGGCCACGAATGCCCTCTTGTTTCTATACGTAACAGCACTTTTTACTAAGATAATTATTTGTATTACATAAACCTGTTAATACTTCTTCCCTCGAAAAAGTATACAAGAATGTATGGGTATGAATTCCGTCTGGTTTAAAGCTATCAACACTTATTTTATCATTGAATATTCACGTAAACTACTTAAAATAGAATTCTAAAATATACATAAGGAATTGTTTATATAACATAGTGTCAACAAGAGTGCCAGAATGTCACAATATACGTCCGTCACAGCAAATTTCTTTACACTAGCACCTGTATTTACAAATAGAATTTTAATTTTGTGGTTGTTTAGTAAAGATGGTAATTCTTTTGTTTTTCTAAATCCACATAAAAACTCCTTACCAGGTAGAGATACCTAAAAATACACCTAAAATTTGAAAGTAACATCTATGTTGTAAATGTACCACAGAAAAGTGGTCTTGGTTTTCGGTCAATTATAAAAAGGTTACAATATAAGTTATTTATAGTAACAACTAAAAAAATAAATAAAAAAAATTGTAAGTCCACACAAAAAACCTTACCAGGTAGAGATAGGTCAAAATACACCTCAAAATTAGATGTAACGTGCATGTTGTACTACAAAAAACGTGGTCTCGATTTTTCGCTACGACTAGTACTGAAAAAGTTACTATATAAGCTATTCATAGTAATAACAAACGGAAGTAATTCTAAAGAAGGGACCTGCGCATGACACTTCATCTCGTGATGGTGTACAATTGTGCCAAGTTTCATCAAAACCCCTTTGGCCTCTAAGTGTGACCTTGACCTTAGACTTAGGGACCTGGTTCTTACGCATGACACTCTGTCTCATAATGGTGAGACATGCACGAAGAAGATATGCTCCGGAAAAAGTCTGTGGACGCCGCCCGCCCGCCCGCCAGGGGCGTTCCCATAACGTTTCTCAAACGGGCGTATAAAAAGGAAGTGCGACAATTATATAAATATCTTATGGCAGCGTGTGTGACATTGAAATTGTCAGTCCGAGGGCAGAATGTCACCCGAAGCGAAAGCCGAATGATGACATTCTGCTTTAAGGGTTTACAATATCAATGTCAATTTTGCTGCCATATGATATAAATTTATTTTATTATGCCGAACAAAATTATGGAGAAAAAGCTGAAAAATATTTTTGATTCTTTTGTTTCTCTTTCTGTCGTCTGAATCGCCTGTGTACTCATTGAATAATGACGTCAGTTATTATGTATGCAAGGGAGGCACTCTTTTCATGATTTGGCTAGGGAACTGAAGCAGTTATTTGCCCTTATATGGCATTCAAAAATTCAAAATATCAGCGGATGACCTGACAGTCACTTTCGCTTGATCATGTGTCAAAAAAGTTGGAAATGCTTTTTGATAGTCAAAATATCTCTTTCTCGAGTAATGGGATTTATCATTGTAGACAAAAGTAAGGTATAATAATTAGCGTTGGTGTTGCGACATACAACTGTGTGCACATTTTTACGACATTTAACGTTAAGGTGCGACATTTAGCGGCAAATAATTTTGCGACATTTTGCAGTGGTTGCGACATTTAGCGTCAACCTTGCGACATTTAACAGTGGTTGCGACATTTAGCGGTGTTGCGACACTTAACTGTGTCACAGCGTGATGTAGAAAAGAACCTACACAAAACTCTTGAACAAATCATGGTTTTTCGGTCTAGATGAGTATTATTTCATTACTCGGACGAACTCCAAACAATGATTTTATTCAACGCAAATCACTGTTTGGGACATATTATTTCTTTATTCTTACACGACCGGATTTGTTTTCTTATTAAGAGAAAAAAGTCTGAAAATTGTGCGTTCACTGTTTGTACGTCTAAGTTATTACATCATAGCTGCGCGCTGAAAAAGAAAACTGCACAAAAACAGGCGTGTTTTCAGGGATGAATATAATAAACCTTGATAACGTGGTAGAATCGTGATATGATACCTCTGAACTTAATTCAACGACAAATTACTGTTTGAAATATAATATTTCTTAAGTATTTGCGATTCATTTCTTCACAATTGCACTAACTCTTGATTTAAATGTTTCCACTGAACACGAATATAGCAGAAAAATATACATTATGAACTTTAGTACAGAATGTTCATATTATTCTTTCAGTTTGTTGTACAAGTGTTAGCTAATTTGATTACACCGGACTTTGTAGAGCCAACGCATGAGAGCAATCATATATTTATCATGTATGCTGGTACATCATTGAGAACAGAAATATATGCAAAAGCACCAGAAAATACGTGAGTATAGCTGAAAATACGTGTCAGGTATATTTATAAGTAATCGCACTTCTAAAATTTAAATATTTTCTATTAGTATGAATTTTGACATACGGCATTTAGCAAAGTTAGAAGATGTTTATCGATGCATTTTCATTTCAACATTAAAAATCTTTTGCAGTACAATTGAGAATTTTACGGCTTTTGGAATACAGAATGAAAAAATAAAATTGTCTTCAATACAACAAGATCCAAAGCGACCGCAAGTTAAGTATGCAATAATGACATGGAAGCCGTCTGCTGTCGAAATCGGACAACACATAGCATGTGTTAATGTACATGATAATACCGGGTAAGCAGTTATAAAGTAATTATCTAAGGAAGTTTTTCCTTACGATGAAAATGTTCAAACCCTGCTTAGATATTCTCAAATAATTTAGCATCGCCAGATCTAAATTGTTCATCGGTCGTCTTTATTGAATATCCGTCAAGGTCGTGACACTGTTTTAAGGCTGCCGAATAAAGTGACCAAGGTTTCAAATTACAGAAGAACGTTGCAAAATGCTTACATAGATGACGTTAACGTAACTAAAGTGCATACGTATTAGTAGAAAGAATATCGATGTCCACTCTGTTCCACTCTTGTCGCATAATAATGGTTTATTGACTTCAAGATGTAATAACATTTTATTTAGTAAATGTACAATGTGAATTTTGTATGTGAATTTCAACACTAGCTTTTACCACGGGTACTAAACAGTGCCTGCGGTACCGCCTGTGCCGACGAGGAATGAAGGCATTTCGCTTCCGGTACCGCAGGTACTTCGCCAATGTTTACAAAACGAGCGAGATCGGTGAGCTATTTTTGTCAATTTTGTAATGTTGTTACTGCATAGAGCATTTTTTTTCAAAAATGTAGCGTTATCTACATATCCATGCTAAATTTTGTGGCAAATGATCAATATCCTAGACACGCAAGGACAAATAAGTTGGGAATGAAACGTGATTTTTTTTCACATCAGTGACTGTTTAGACTCATTTCTTTTTGCTGACCCAAACGATGTTGTCTTTGCCGTCGTTAATTATATATTTATAAATGACATGTGATCTGCCGAAACATAAAATGTGTCCAGAAAATTCCGAATTTGAAAGTTATGCCAATTTTTGGAAAAGAGCCGCAGGCATTACGACGATGCCGCAGCCCCGTCGAGGTGCCGCAGGCACTTCTAAAAGTATCGGGACTTAAATTTGGCCCATTACTAACCAAATCTCCAATAACTCGCATTTGTACGATCATATTTTATATTCACTAAGATCAAATAATTTAGCAATCGGTTTATCTTCGCGGGTAATCTTAAACTCTAGTACGCTATTGTTCTGGTCAATCGAAGCGAACTGTATTTCCTAAATATTATGCTTTTTGAAAACTGCATTTTCTGTCCATTCTATGTTGCTCGATATGTTATTCGCGTACATATAAGAACTATTAAAATTCACCTATTTGATCGTTTATGAGCATACTTTCTAAGTTCTCCTCCATTTTTCTGAAAACATTTTCACAATAAATTATTTTTTGAAGATATGCTTCATTTTTCCAGGAAACGTTAGGCTATTAAAATAACTACAGAAAATTTCGAAATATCAAGATAGTTTCTGACTTTATATCGAAATAACTGTCTAGCTAGTAAATGGCAGCTGTCCACAACGGGCACTTACACAAATGGTATCGAGATTATAATGTAAATCATCGCAGTAATATTTATAGGAAACTTTTGGCTATTGAGACTCTTGTTAGAAGACTTCGCTTTATCACGATAATTTCTTGAAGTATCGTGACAGCTACCTACCTATCTCGTGGCAGAAATATGCCACAATAGTGGATGGATATTTAAAGCGTAAGAAAGGTTTGGTCACTTTTATTTTACAATACTATAAAGTCAAATTATTACAGTATCATGGGGGCATTAAGTTTTTGCCCTTCTGTTTCTCTGTTCCTTCATTTGTCTGTTTGTCTAGTTGTGGGCCAGATTTATGCCCCGATACTTTTAGAAGTGCTGCGGCACCTCGAAGGAGCTGCGGCATCGTCGCAATGTTTGCGGCACTTTTCCAAAAATTGGCATAACGTTCAAATTTGGAATTTTTTGGACACATTTTATGTTTTGGCAGATCACATGTCACTGGTGTGAAAAAATCACGTTTCATTCCCAACTTATTTCTATGAAATGGATCATTTACCACAAAATTAAGCATGGATATGTACATAAGATACATCTACACCCCGCTACATTCCCCGATTTTTGAAAAATTGCTCTATGCAGTAACAAAGTGACAAAAATGACAAAAATCACTCACTGATCTCGCTTGATTTGTAAACATTGGCTATTTACCTGCGGTACCGGAAGCGAAGTCCCTTCATTCCTCGTCGGCACAGACACTGTTTAGTGCCTTTGTTTGCGTACACAAGTGACAATAGACACCACCGTATAAAATCGTAATAGATTAACATCAAAACCTGAAATATCTGCCATATGTGGGTGTAACGGTTTTAATTTTCTTTGGTGTATTCTCATGTAAAAATGTCAAGAAAGGACGATTTCTGTCAGTAGCAAAATTTTCTATTATTTGAAGAGCTCTCTAATCAATACATGTTTAGCAATTTAGAAAGAGTTAATTTAAAAAGAATAAAAGGAAATGGAAGTCAAAAGTAATAAACAAAACTTAACACTGATTGGGCCAATTCGTTTCACTCAACCCGGGACATGCCGGTCACGTGTGCGGCAAGAAAATAATTTTCGCCGGTTTAATAATAAACGAACGCTTTGGCGTACGCCGGCGACGTGAGTTGCAAATAAAAAAAGATGAATTTCGAATTTATTATGATTTTCTGTTGAGGCCTTGTCAAAAAATGTTAGCAAAATATTTCTTGTTGTATGTTTCTTCCTTTACTGTTATTAACCGTATGTTTCAGATGCTTAACCGATTTTATATCGCGAATATATATGATTTGCCGTTTTGCCTATTTCGCTAGACCGGCGCACATCGGCGTACGCCAGATAGACCCGGGAAGTGCCGGAAAACCAAACGAACGCCTAGTCGGTTGCACGAGGCAAAACGGCGTGCGCCGCAAATGTGAAACAAATTGGCCCATTACTATAGATCGACCGCGTGTTTTGAGCCATGACGAAATGATACACCTTTTCAATTGGGTAGATACCGATATTCGGTCCATACCTGAAATCTGAACAGAGTAAGTTGATATGTATGTTTTGTTTACTTGATTACACCGCTGGCGCAATAGGTAGAGCTAATGATTACCAACCTTGAGGTGCAAGTTCGAGCCCAGATTACGGCCGTATATTTTCTCTAGTACAAAGAAATGTATACATTATTTTCATTTTACTTTAGAATCTTTAAAAAAATTTCAAAAACCATTTTAAAAATTTTGATAATAATATTTGACTTATTTGTTTTTCATTGTTTCTATATTTTTAATACATTTCGCAAATTTTGTTTCAGTTTATTTCATAGTACATAATTTCAACTTCACTTGCTGTGTCTGTTGACGACCCTTCAGCTGTGTCAGTCTCTTAGTCAGATGATGTATCTGAATCCGAGTTAAGCTCGATGATCACCGGTGCATACATGGCCAATACACCTAGACCAGTCTGAAGATGAAACTGTTTAAAAACCCTCCGTAATAAGGTCTTTATTAAAACAAACGATTGAAAAAATTTTTTTTACCAAGGCTCGAACCTCGAAAAGCAAGTATTTTAAGCCAGCGCCATATCCTTTGAGCCATGCATTCGTTTACATTCATCTCGATAACTTATACCGCTTTACTATGTATTACATATATGTTCCTACCCTTTTTAGCGAATCAACTGTCCTGCATAAATTAGTCACGGCTGAAAAAACGTGGTCGATCTATAATATATAATTATTTATTTATTTATTTTGTTGGGTTTAACGTCGCACCGGCACAATGATAGGCCATATTGTGTCTTTCCAGCATTGACGGTGGAGGAACACTCCTCCGTGCATTAATTCATCACGAGTTGGCACCTGGGTAGAACCACCGACCTTCCGTAAGCCAGCTCGATGACTTCCTAACATGAAGCATTCAACGCCCCGAGTAAGACTCGAACCCATGTCGATGAGGGGCAAGTGATTTGAAGTCAGCGGCCGCAACCACACGGCCACGGAGGCCCTCTATATGACTTTTATATACATGCAATATTGACAGTAGACGTCAACTCTGTGGAATTAGTGAAAGGCATGTAAACCTTTTTAGCATTTTTGACATACTTTGAATATTTACAGGGTGGATTCGGCACAGAAAAGATGCTTCATATTGGATATTAAAGGTGATTTCTGTGTTAAATTTATTTGTAAAACGTATTTTACTCCGATACTGAAAATCCTGTTAGTGTTCATTATTGGAGCTGTCACTGATATTTCTTTAAGGACGCTCGCTACAGTTTCGTAATTTTTTCCTCAATAATAGATTTTGATGAAATGTTTTGTTTTAAAAGATCATGTTATGATGTATTGAAAAATGAAATAAACATACTAGGTCACCAGCTTTGTTTCAATTTAATTTGCCCCTAGATATGGTGCTATTTTAAACATTTTTCAAAATTTCTGTAATCCTAAAATATATTTCAGTAAAGTACAATAATCAGCATAAATTTGATTATCTAAGCATTTTCATAATGGAAAACAATATATCTATTTGAAACATGCTCAGAGAAATCAAAAGAACATGATTTTGTAAAGAAAGAAATACTTGTTCAGCAGACCCAAGGGCTATTTTTGCATATTTTTGTCAGTTATAAGCTGGTACTTCTGCTATTTTATCTAGTTTCACATAACAGAATTTAATCAAACTCTGCACATACCTTTGGTTATGTCTACCTTATCTAAAACAAAAAGAAAATTGATAGGTCACCATATTAGATTTCGCTTAAATCAAATTACAACGAGGTGGGGGTGTGGCGGGTATTTATACAACGCAGGTTGGTACAAAATACTCTTTCAGTGTTTGAGCAAATGACTTAGAAATATATATATATAAAATTATCAAACGGCAGATTTCTTAATAATCGGATTTTAAGGTGTTTCTGAAGCATTTTGATGGCATAGAACGATGAAAGTTTCCGCCCCTTTTTTTTAACAAAACCTATAGTTTACGAATGTACGGTACGGGATTAGAAACAGCTGTGACTCAATGCAGAGTTGGAGCGCTGGTATAAATAACAGACTCCAGTATATGTCGGATTAAAGCAATTTGAACTAAAAGTACTTTAACTGTATATATTTTGTAACCATGGTGATACTTACCCTAACCTTTAGTCAGTATATTATACATTTTGTACATTAAATGCATGCGAACATACAATAATTTGCGAAATTTTGCCGTACGCGACAATAGATAATCACTTCCGTCCATGCGCAGAAAACCGCACCAACTCTGCAGTGAGCTACATCGATTAGAAACACAACCAAATTGGCACGGTGTTAGGGTAAATATCGACCCGTCCGGAAAAAACTGTATCGAGTGCCTTTAATTATAATTGAAAATAAAAGCAGAACTAATTCTTATCAAGGAAATATTTTATATGTTATTTCCTATAAGCTGCAGTCATACATACGGACATGTCCGTTCATTGAGGTACTGTGCGGATTAGATTGGTCTGAGGGGAAGGACACGGATAAGTACGGAGCAGTACGTCTTAATACGGGAAAAATGGTGAGAAACGGGGAACAAAAATGTACAGGATGTGAATAAGTACGGGTAGGAACGGCGTGCTACGTTGAACACTATGTTTTACTGCGCCTGGCAACCTGCCCAGCGCGTGCACCGGTCTGCGGTGAACTACGTTGAACTATGTTAAAGTAAGGGCAGCCTCGGACAACTACGGTAAGCTACGGCAAGGCACGTTTCAGTACGGATGATTACGTTTTAGTACGTTTAACTACGGATGAATAAGTTTCAACCAAGTTGGACTAAAGTCACGCTACGGATCGCTCAAACGTTTGTGCAGGTTCAACAGTTTGAGAAACTTGCAAGTTTGGGATAAGTCTTGAATACGTTTTGACCAAATGTTGGTACGGATTGATACGGATTACTACTTTGAGAACTGCTTAGGTACGGATCGACACGGATTACAACGTTTCTATTCGTGGCTAGACGTAGCTCTATGTTAAACCACAGTCACACATACGGCGCGGATAGCTACGTCTAGCCACGGATAGAAACGTAGTCATCCGTATCGATCCGTACCTGAGCCGTACCTTAAAGTAGTAATCCGTAACAATCCGTATCAGTCCGTACCAATCCATTTTTCTATATAGCGTTTGTATGCCTCTAGGCGCCGTATGTGTGACTGGGGTTTTAGAGTGTCATATTTTTATCTCGTCTGATTACAAAATGATCGGGTAAGCTATTCAAACACAAACATTCGTCGGTCAAAAATACTCGACAATATCAACCAAACTTCACAGATGTTCCTCTTTTAAATATGTTCAAATTAGGAATGGGAACGAATATTCGCAAATTGGCCGAATATTCAAATATGAAAATCAAATTCGAATATTCATAAATTAGTGTATAGTTTTTTTTTTTTTTTTTTTTTTTTTGCAAAATAAGTGTCGTTGGTTTTGGGCAATATAAGCATTCTAATCAAAATATGTCCAATTAACAAGAAAATTGCAATACATAATTGGCAGGGGCACCGTTAAGGATTAACAGTTTGCAACAGGCGTAAACGTGATGTCTTTTTATCTTTTGTTCATTTTTATTGGCGCCTGTTTTATGTGATTACTATTTTTTGAAAACAATACCAAACTTGTAGATATTGGTGATCTTTCGTACAACATCTCAGACCATCCGCAGAATCGGTTTTTATCCACAGCGCCCGGGCAATCGGCAGGATTTAAAACTAATTTTGGAGTAGTTTATGACATAATCAAGAAATAATATATGACTGATGCATAAGATAATTTTGAAGGAGGTCTAAATTATAATCGATTTGAATGTTGTTTTTTTTGTATTATTTTGAAACTTAAACACTGAATTAGTTAAATATGCTCACGATTATACTGACAGAATCGTGAAATAAAACGCTAGGGTCGGTGGGATCACCGAAACAAAATTATTTAGGCCTTATTACGTACGATGATTCGCGTTACAACGGAATATATTGTGTATATGCCAATCACTTAACAAGAATTTAAAACTTCCATTAGAACAAGCCGTATATTCGAATATATTCAAATATGGCCAACCAAATATTCAAATATTGATTTTAGTATTTGTCCCCACCCTTAGTTCAAATAATTCCACTCGGAATTACACAGAGGCAACAAAAGCTAAAATAGAAAAATATGCAAACGACATCGCTTCCTACATTTGTGTCTGATTCTGAAAAATATCACATCAATTTTATTCTCATTGGGTGATC
>NW_026461878.1:0-68613 GCF_021730395.1 Mercenaria mercenaria
AAGTTCTTAAGACCCATTCTAATCTGACTGACACAGTTCTTTAATGTAATTGTGAACTTTAAGTAGCACAAAAAAAAACGTAGCTTCTAAATTCAAAATACAGTCCCTTTAAACCGTGAATACTGATTCCGTGTTGCTCCCTATGGTGGTGGGTGATTGCATCCCTGAGCTGACTTAAAGGGGATAAAAAAAAATCATCGTCTTTGGGGTTTTAAACGGCACAACCAGGGAACGTAACCCTGCGCTGGAATATCACATCCAGGCAGTGAAGACAATGAACCTCGGCATTGTACTTCCGGGTTATGCCCTCACCAGGTAAAATCGTCTGCGGAAGAAGCTAAAATATATAACTTTATGGTAAGCACCATAGCAAAAAAAATAAGCAGGGCATAAAACGCTCCTTTGGGTAAAACCATACCTCCGTGGGCTCCCATAAATAATACGTGCTACTTATACAAAATATATGTGCTACTAAGTTCAAACTCACATGATTAAAATACGTCACTTATTACTTCCATTATTACAAAGATTACTTACTTAAAAGACTAAAGTTAAAGTATGAAAAAGATATGAAAAGTATATGATGAAACATTATAGATACGGACATGATAAACTGCACTATTATTTACAACTACAAATTAACAAAATTCAATATAAATCAAACGTTATATATAGTTGGCATCCATATAATATCAAATGCCATACACTGCAACGGACATAATTGTATGTTATGCAATAGCCTGTCAAAACAATTTCATATTACAATAATATATACATGGTACTAGACTTGCCATATAAATTTATACATAACAATACAATGCAGTAATGGCGTTCCATAATAACGAAATGTTTGACATAAGTTTTTGAAACAAAGTACTTTATAAAAAACATGTTACAAATTTCAGTACAAATTTACATCTATATAAACGAAACATTTTAGATTCCTCTTTCCAAATAATTTAAAAAAAGTCGAAAAATTTAATAAATTACCTGATATACCAAAACTAGCCAAAATCACATGCTGAAAAGTAAATGTTACAAAATTCTGTAGAATGACAAAAATTTACCAAATAAAAATCGTAATGCAAAAATCATACAAAAATCTAACAAATAAATTTCTTACCCTCGATCGAGCATAAATTCTAGCAAGAAAATAATTCAGACATAGATTCGTCTATAATGTCGGAAGGTGGTGTGCGCAAGGCTATCTAGCCCAGTCTATTTAAAGGATAATGTCCCGGGCCCAAAACTAAAATTTTATGGGGTTCACGGCTAAGCCGTGGACTCCGACTATTTGTGTTTCCACGGGATTCACGATATACCGGGGAACTAACTACTTTTGGGCGGATTTAAATTGACAATTTGAGGCCCATTATAGTGGTTTTTGGGGGTAAAAACATAAATTACTGAAGTTTATAAAATATCAACTTTCTTATTACTGAACAGAAAATTTAATGAAATTTACATGGAAATTTTAAATTATGAAATACAGAAAAACATGAGAGGTATTTCATTTCGTGAAATCTGACATTTACCTCAATAACTCAAAAATTTACAAAAAGATGATGCAATACCTGCATTTATACTGCAGATACAATAAGGCCCGTATGTCAATTTGTGACAGTGAATTTACCTCTTAAACAGAAGGGGTAAAGTTAAACATCTTTAAAAATATTGAGTTACATGCGGTAAAAGTTCTCTATTTTGCTTTTACACTTTAGATTATATATTGTGGGAAGAAATTAGGTAGGTTTTATACGTCGCCCCAAGATTATTTTTGAATGAAGTAAGCAAAATTCAAAAAAGAAATACAGGATTTCGGCCTTAATTTTTCAATGTTGGAGTAAGAATTCTGTCTTATTAAATCCGTTTACTTTAGGCACACTAGAAAAAAATGATATTGACATTTTATTTTGTGTTTAATAATGTTTTACCAATAAGTTGATGTTTCTTTTATTAAAAGTAATGGTAAAATGAGTTCTCTGCAAACGTTTTGGATAATGGCCATAACTTTGAGATTTGTCACTACTTGAGCTTGAGAAGATGCTATTAGTTATACAAAATTTAAAAAAAACGGCACGGTAAAAGTTGTTTTAAAATTGCAAAACAGCGCGAAACACGGTCACCTTTAAGAATATACCAAGCAAATACCATTTTGTAAACATTACTATTAGGGATCTAACACAAATTAAGGTAAATGTCAAAGCTTCCGCATAAAATACCTGCAGAAATTTATGTTTTATCCCCAAAACCACTTTAACGGGCCTTTAATTGTCTAAGTTATTTTCTCACCGTAATGGTCCGAGTTTACAGCCATGTCGTGATTCCCGTGCAAAATCCAATATTTGGCGGGACATAACCATACAAATTGACTTTAATTTTGCTCGATCGAGATTAGAAGTTTATTTGTTTTCTATAATTTTTGAATTATGATTTTATTTATAAAAGCTTTTATTTCATTCGAAAGAATTGTGTTAAATGTTTACTTTTCTGCAAGTTTTTAGCTAGTTTCGAGACGTCTGTCTAATTTACTTATTTTTTTTTTTCTTACTTTTGTAAATTATTTATTTTGAAAGAAAAATCTTAAGATGTTTCATTTGCCTTAGTTGTAAAATTTATATTGAGAGTTGTGTAACGTGATATTTAGCAAGTAAACCGTATTTGTTAATCTTTTCGTTGTAAATTATGGAACGCAGGTACGGCATTGGATTGTACGTTATATTAGAAAAATGTATGGTTTGACAAGTAAAGTGCCGTATCTTTAATATTTCATTGCAATTCAAAGATAATGTGTGCCAGTGTATTGCATAACTATAAAGTGTCCGTTTTGTTACATGATAGTCGATGCTACAGCGTTATCGTTCATACCAGCTATTACACCAGCTATTGTGTTATATTTAATTTGCATTGCATATTTGTTAATTTGTGGTTGTAATAGCTGCCGTTAATCATCTTCTTATCTTTATAATTTCATCATAATCTACTCATTACTTTATTATACTTTTCATTTAGTTAGTCTATTAAGTAATTATCTTGCGAACTGATAGAAGTAATAAGTGACGAATTGTATTCAATTAACTTATGAACTTAATAGCACGTATACTATGTATAACTAGCACAGATTATTTATGGGAGCCTGTGAAGATATGGCGCACCCAACGGTATTTTTATTTGTATTTTCTATGGTGCTTACGATATGCTAAATAGTTTAGCTTCTTCCGCCAGACGACATTTTCCTGGTGATGTCACGACCCGGAAGTGATATACCCGTGGTTTTCTTAACTCGCCTGGATGTGAATTTCCAGCGCTGAGAGTCTACGTCCCATGGTTGTGCCTTAACCTCCAAGCGGTTGACCTTTGTAAACGACTGAGATAGCTCAGGAATAAAAACACCGGATATTGGGAGCCAGAATGGGGTCAACTTCTTCACGATTTGATGGGTCAGTTTCTTAACAAGAATTCAATATTTATCGTGCTACTCTAAGTTTAAAGTGAAACTGAAACATCTGTAAATCGTCACTTTGACATTGTATGGACATCTTGGACTCGAACATCTCTTCTACAAACCAGTATAGACATTCAGCTCATTTTTTCTTTTCTTCTATTTAGTTATTTTTTCTATTCATTGTAAATATTCATTTTCTGTAAATACATTTGTAAATATTGTAATGAGTGTTAAATTGTTCGTATGGTTGCTGTCCCCGGTTCGACAATCCTGTCACAGTTTGCGATTTTCTTGAATATGGGTTTCCTCTTGGAATTGTAGGTGAAGAAATATGGAAATATAAAAACTATGAAGTGGCAACTAAATATTCGGATGCAATCAATAACTATTTGAGAACGGAGCTCAGTGAAAAAGATATTTTTGGGCCTTTTAAGTCAGATCCATTTTGTAGTAATGCAGTGACTTCCCACTAAAATACAGTTCCAAAGACATTGCTCACAGAAAGAAGAATTATTTTAGATTTAAGTATGACCAAACCTAACTATTTCAAAGGATTATATAGATAAAGATTTCTATCTAATGAAACAAGATTCTTTATTGTATCAAAATAGATGTTAATTTGATGTTTTGCTTAAAGGTCAAGGAGGGTTAATGTTTAAAAAGATCTTAAAAAGCCTCGGCAAATATGTTTTTGTCCCTCTCTATACAATCAGGAAGCCTTTGTAGTTTTTTAGCTTTAAAGTTTTTGTTCTGAATTAATTGGATGACTTTGCAGGGGTTGAAAGACCCGACATCGCACACTCAGCTTACTTGCCTTTAGAAAAAGTTTTGTATACATGTAAGTGTGATATTGAAGAAGCCCTAAACAAAGGTTGTTCGCCAACTACCACTATGACATCTTAGATGTACTATTTAACACCCTAAAATGATAATGGAAATAATTCCTGAGAGATTATCAGAAACTCGATATCTCGTTCACCCATGGTTATTCAAGGATTGTGTTTCAAACAAAGAGGTTCAGTCGTTACTTACTAAACTGAATTTCTTTGGAGCGTGTGTCAAGTATTAATAAGTCGTTTGCTAAATTGGCTAAAGCAGACGAATGTTAAGAACAGTACAGACTTATAATATTCCTCAAGAGGTTATAAAGGACATTTTATGGTGGGATTTATTTTGTCTTTGTTGAATGGCGTTTCTTTAATTTCACTTGGTGCTTGGCCTTTTGATGTTGCGTTTTTATTTCCTCTTAAGCTTGCTAACAAGCTTGTGGTGGTTTTTGGACAGGAAATTTCTTCCATACACAATTCCAAGAGAGTATTTCACAAAAACAGTTACATATAGGTGGTTTAGAGATGTAATCGGTTGTAGTTTCACTTATGTTGGAACAATGCAGACAACATAGAATTGTCATTTTGTGTGATAACTTGTCAGTTTGTATCAATGTGAATACAGGTTGGACAAAATGTCCATTTCTGCAAAGTTGTTTGAGAGAAATCTGTTATTTTTCTGCAGTAAATGAGTTTGAAATCAGAGATCAGCATTTAAGGTCAGCTGAGAAACGTATTACTGATAATTTATCTAGATGTCTTTTAAGCAGTTACCATGAGCAGGAATGTAGAGGACTAGTCATTGGCTTAGAGTTAAAAGATTGTCATGTTCTGGAATCTGAATTTCAGTTTATCAATAGCTGGTAAAGTTACAATTTATTTGTTCAGTAGTTTGTCCAGATTTGAAGTATTCTATTTTGCGGTTTAGTTGAGTACAGTTTTCTTTTTAAACTTTAAGAGTCTCTATTGAATGTCTTAAAGCAAGATCTGAGAGCTACATACAAGGCTGCTTATGCTTAAGGCTCCAGAAGAAATCTCAATATTCCATGGACGACATTTTTAATGTTTTGCTCGTACTCTAAATTATGTTTTATCCAAGTGTCTACTATGATTCAGACTCAATCAAACCGAGTCTGCAATTTTTACTGTTTGCCTTGTTCTCGGTGCTTCCGAGGGATCTACTTTCCAGATTTTATTTACTTCACAACAGCGGGTGTTAAGTGCTGTGTGGCGGCCGTAAAAAGTCACCCCGACTTAATCTCAGTGTTGTTATATTTTCTGGTCCTTCGGGATCATTGATTTCAACTCATTTAGATTTGAAGATTGAATACTGCTTAAGCCGGTGCTAGGGGGGCGTGGGCAGTGTTGCATTTTCCATTACTGCTCATGAACAGACTCAATCAAACCGAGTCTGCAATTTTCACTGTTTGCCTTGTTCTCGGTACTTCCGAGGGATCTACTTTCCAGATTTTATTTTCTTTAACTGTATGCTCAGTTTCGTAGCAGATCCTTTAGAATCATATCAGTGGCATAAAATTATGTATTAGATGTTAGGTTGCGGTTCCAGTTATATTAAAACCTTTCACTGAATTTATCTGTACAAGGAATAGCATTCAGTCAAACAAGTTATTACTCCAGTTATATAAAAAATATGTATTTGGTATTAGATTTTTCTACAGCAGATTACATCACTTACTTGTGTATTTTTGTTTGCTTTTTTCTAATGGCCAAAAATCAAATTTGGTTTCTACACTTAAATAAAAAAGAAGATGTAGAAGTGATAGATAACATATTGTTGGTTTCTATGCATTGGACCAAGACTATTCAGACAGGTGAAAGGGTCTTAAAAATTCTTTTATCTTCTATTGCAGACTCTTGTTTATGTCCTGTGACAGTTTTCCGTAACATGGTTAAATTTTTTCCTGCTAGAGATGATGCTCCCCATTTTATTTTGACTTTTGGCAAAGTTGTTACTTATCAGTTGTTTCAGACTAATTTAAGATATTGAATTCAAAAGGTAGGTATTAACCTTGCTGATGTTTCTACTTATCCCTTCAGAAGAGGTTTCGCTACTGATTTCATTCAACACATGAGAGACTGGCGATCTGATGCATATAAGAGGTACATACAATATTCACTTAATGACAAGTTTAAAATTTCTCGTCTCGTAGGACCTGAACGTTAAATACAGTATGAATACTAAGACTCAATAGTTTGTCGCACTCAGTCGTTTTAGCGAAGAAATGTGTCTGATGTCGTTTAGATGTTTTCAGTTTCCGGACATACTTTTCTGGAGTGTGCAGGTTTCTAGTTTAGTTGTTTACATACAGTGAACAAATTTCCTAACCGTCAGTTTAATATTATATTACTATTTTGTTAAAAATGTATGTATCACAAGAAATTTCACATACCGACATTGAAGATACTGCGGCTAATTATTCATTTAGTTTTTGCGACTCACGACCAAGGTAACCGCACTATGCGTTTTTACTAATACTGCATATTTTGCACGTGTTTGCATTACTGACGGAAGTCCTACTAGAAAAACACATTCCATGGTGAAATTGCTCGAGAACAACGCAATCGAGTTGTCGGAATGTTGGTAGCCGGGACACAATTACGACACGTGCGTAATTATTTTTGCATTTTTAAAAGAATTTTTTATATAATTTGTTTGCTGTTGTTACTTTGATCGTTATTTCTTTTTAAACCTTATTTCCGTTTACAAGAACCTTCAATCGTTGGTTATCTACCATCCGTGATCTTTTGGCCCAAGTACATTTCATTGAAGTAACCGATTTTGAATTCCGTGCATATTGGTGCACATTTCCTGTACGTGCAAAATATGCAGTATTGGTCAAAACGCCTAATGCGGATTCATTGGCCGTGAGTCGGTCAAAATCAATAATTAGCTGCAATACCTATTCAAATGACCGATTAGGGATTTTGTTGAGTGTACTTTGGATATTTTAGTCTTATTTTTTTCCTTCTTGTACATAATTATGTCAGTACTTCTATTTGATTTTTTTTAGTCTTAAACATAATGCATAGGCATAGGGGTAACTCTTTTATTCAATTTGTATGGTTACACAAACACTGATTACGCATAGGCGTTTCAATTTTAAAGATATATTGTAAATTATACATCTATTACTTATGTTTATGTTACAGACATACAACGTGTTTACATTATTGTTCCTTCTCTTGCGAATGAACATTTCAATTCGGTAAGTCACACTTGACGGCGCTACTGATATCGAAAGCTGTTGTCATTACAAGCTGGCCAATTAAACTCCGTGACCTTAAAAATAAACTCTGACGTTAAAGTATTCTTTCTTAATTGAGGCGACTCTCTGACTGAACGCGTTCAATGGATTATATATTACTAAACCCGAGGATGATTGATTGATTCTTTTATTTCCTTCATTCTTGAAGAACATAACATATGTACATTCAGTCGACCAGATAGATATATATCAGCAAATTTAAATGTAAACAACTAAATATTATCGTTACCTTCAAATGCATGGTTAATATGTGAAAACAAACCCCATTGCGACCCTCTAATTATGCGCAACAAAATCACGCATCGAATCGTAATGGATTGACCGGGTCAATGTCTTTATTGCCGTATTTACTCTACTGAAAGTGGTAACAGATTTAATTTGTTGTTGGATTTAACAATTTATGTTAAATAACTAGCGTAAATACTTACACGACATTTTTTGGCAGTATAAAACAGACATTGCAACCAAAATTTTACAAGAAGGTCATTTTATATTTATATAGATGTGCCCTAGAAGGAACTTTTGCTATGCTTTAACTTGTTCTAAATTCTGTTATTAAACATCTACCTACCATTCACGGTGTATGTGTATTTGCCTTTCCGGGTGCTACGATTGGCAAATTATCATTTCTGGTCGATCTGAGGGCAGTCCCAGTCGAGTACTTTAATTTCGTGATTATTCACATGGAACTAACAATATTGCAAATGGTAATTCGCTGGAACACATGTCTTCTGATTTTGCCAATCAGGTGGCTTCGATTCGCAAATATAACAAAAAAATTGTTATTATAGTGTCTTCCATCTTACCCAGGCCGGTCGATCACTCGCATACTCGACACAGTTATTCACCAGTTCAACTTCCATTTACAAGTTAATTTGGCATCTGAGTTGAACTTCAATTCATCAGGTCTTATAGACCTTTTTGTTACAAAGGCGACATCCAACGTTTATATTCGCCACACGGGATGATGGTTCCTAAACACAGAAGGTTCGAACCGTTTAAGATTTATTTTTCTTAGAGTTATATCTACTTTGACATAAATTTAGAATTATTTTTCTTAAGTCATTTTGATAACCTTAACATACAGAGCCAAGCGTCTATTACTTTTATAACTGTACATGATTTATTGTGTTTCTTGCAGACTAGATGAGGTAGGAACTTTCGTCACTCAGTTATTAATTTTGTATTGTTTTCTTGTCTTTATTTGCCTTTGTAAAACACTTTTAGTTTTCGTTTGGTTTGGCTGAGGGTTAGCGGGTATACCAGTATTCAACTGATTTAACAGAAATTTTATCGACCCGTACTTATTTAATTGTATTGGTGTGTCGTCTTTACATGCCATAAGTGACAAGTTTGCTGACAATAAATTCCTGTCATTATCATCTGACGTTTATTTATTTATTTATTTCAGTTGAGTTTTAATTATTAAGGTGGTTACTCGCTAAGAAGTAACGAATTAAAGTGCATGAGTTTAAGGGTATATTTTATTGAATTACAATACGAAACACGTATTTAAAATCTTTCAATCTAACACCGGCATCGCACAGTTGGATCTATAGAAACATCAGTTATATTAGAAAATACATTAGCTTACCTTTTGTTTCCCCCAAAGGCTTCAACTCGTGCGTGTTAATGTTGTCTTGTCGGATCCAACAATATCAGAAACACTTGTGGAAACTGATTTGTTCTAGTACTTTGCGAAACTAAAATTTTAAAATGTAAATCCGGCAGATTAGTTTTTGCTGAGTTTAACGTCGCACCGACACAGTTATAGGTCATATTGACTTTCCACCTATTAAAAATGATGAAGAACTTAAAAAGGAAGAATCTCTGTTTAACATTGGTAAACAATGTCAGAAATATCGTCTACTACACCTTCCCCTTTCTTGTGCCAAAAGCTTTAGGTGTGAAATGTACGACACAAATTCTACACTTGAATGTAAGAAAGTTTACGGATGTATCTGTTAATATCACTTTGGTATTAGAAACCAATCTAAGCCCTATCGAACTCGTTTAGTCTATATAGACAAATTTTGACAGAAATAAATACATAAGCACTATACTAATAACAGATTAGGTTTTACTCAAGATATAAAAAGGACATTGCCTGTATGTTTCAACATTTCTGAAACTGCACGCTAGTATTATTTTTACCAATCAAAGATATGTTACACTCTTGTAACAAGGCATAAGCAGTAACACATAATGTAGACGTTGCCAAACATGCATCGCAAAAGAGGTAACAAAACAGATTTGCTTGGCAATATATTCTTTGAAATAGGTCTCACATATACACATATATTTAATTATAAATTGTACTGTTGCAACTGTATGTATAAAGCAGAGGAATAGGTTTTGGTTATTTGATTTAGTTTAGTGTGTTGTAATTCTATCTTTTAAAAATGCGGGATTCTTTCTCTACATATATATGCAAAGAGATCTGCATAATTTGTCCAAAGGTTATAGTAGATTTTTGTACTCCGGTTATACCTGCATTAGTTCTAGGAACCACAAAACTCTATCTTAAAACAGCTCGTAAAATTTCAAAAAGACTGAGAAAAAAAAAGAAGCTTAATTCTCCTAGAGTCCTTTCAGCATGTGCGCACCGAGAATTTTTAGTCAATAATTTCCGACTGCCTTTTAAAACTGTTTAGTTTTACTACTGCACTTCGTGAGCGTCCACATATCAATAACAATAGCTGCCCTGCCATTGTGACAAAGACAATCTTATTAATAACCAGTATCCATCTATTCCGTATTATCCACAAAGTTTTCAATTATCAACGACATCTCTCTATTATGAACACATAATAGGCGTGCACTGAATATGAACTTCTTTCCCTAGGGTCAAACCACTCGGATCAACTGACAATCTGGTTATAAGGACAGCAGATGGTTACAGCATGGTGAGCAACTAACCTCACTCAGTAAAAAGAGAGTGGGCGTATATAAAAGGTGGCTATAGGAGAGAGGAGAAACATCAACAACAAACAAGACGATATATGTAACATACATTTCGAAAAGACTAAAAGAACATTAATAAGTTGAAAATAGGGGCAACGAAAAAACGGTTGTATTCTAATATATGCAAGAGAAAAGACAGCCATTAGAAATTCTTCTCTTCCTGGTAGACCTTAATCGATTGCGCCTGAAAACTATAACATGCAGTACGTACTAGCTATACGATTGTATACAGCTCTTTTATATAAATTTGAGAAAAGTTTTATATTTATTAGACATACTTAATACTTACATATCCAAATATCATTGTTAAATATATGGACCGACACAAATCTTTAAAGCTGTCAGCTTGAGCTGAACGCTGTATCATATCACACAGCGTTGAATAAGACACGGAGTAAAAACATTAAATCCTTTCACCTGATTAGTAAGACTGTTGCATAAATCTTTCCTATAGCTAAAAATACTATGCATTAACAAGCAGCCTGATTTGCCAGTAGTCACGTTGCATTGGTCATTGAAGGTCATGAAAATGAGGAGATTAATACGGCTGTGCCGAAAAACACAATAGTGTTCGAGCCTATCTAAAGCTGTGTAAAGATGCTTTTTATAAGCATGAAGTGGTTTATGAGTATTAGTTATTTGAAATGTGGATTTCAGTCGATGAATAACAGAGAAAGGTGATGGACACCGGATCATTCACCTATAACAATTTATTTTCAGCCCTCAATTCAGATGAGATAGAGGTAAAGACCAACGAAAGCCTTAAAATGTATACCAGCCAGTACTAACATATTCTCCGCTTTTAACTTCCAACTTCTTCACATGAATCAGTTACGTCACGGAGAATATATGCCTTGTCAAGGGATCTAACGTACGATCAATAGGTCTGCGCTCTTCCTTCTGAGCTATGTTGGTGGGTGACCGCGATCTTTACTATGGAGCGCCCTATCAAAAATAAAAAACAATCAATATATTTTACAAACGCTTTATTAACAAAAAGCGTAGATATTTCTTTGAAACATTTCTCGTCAATTAATCAAGCAAGCAAAACAAAAACACAGACAGATAATTATCTGCACTCTGCAATATGTTACATTGATGACCTTTATGACAAGAAACCATGACAAAAATTTAGTTACGTCTTTTCAACAAAAAAAAATCAAGTTTCATCTTTTATGACAAGAAATCATATTAATTCTTTTATTACAAGAATTCATATTCGTCTTCTATGACAAGAAATAAAGTAACACCTTTTACGGCACTATACAATTATGTCTTATTTCTGCTCTCTACTGCATTCAAATTGCAAACAAAAATATAATATATATTTTATAACTCGCCGAAAAGAAACAAATTATACTATAAGTGGTTATATGTGCATTTTATTGAATGTAATACATACAAATATGAAAGAACTAAAGACTTCAAAATTTTTGTAACAACAATACTATTGACACTTTCTGATTCTGATTAATAAGATGAAGTAAAATATTCGCCCTCGTCGTCTCTAACCTGTAATGAAATCATTTTACCATTAATGCGTCAAATAAATTGTGGCAATGGTTATTTATCACAATCTTAATTTCTCTATTTAATCAATATATAAGATAACATATTTACTTATATAATATACGATAAGAATATCATTATTTAATACATAGTTTGAAAATTAAAAGGAATTTCGATTAAGTAACAAAGAGAACTTCAAATAAACCTACCGACTATAGGTGCTCCTTGGCTTCCTGTAAAATCGATATATTTCAGATTTTATTCAATCGGCAGCAAACGTTAAAATTAAAAGACAACATTTCCTCCTATTTCTTCCTATTCCAATTATCTTTTATAAACCTAAACTTTATCTACAGTTCTAAAAACTCCTAAATTATGATAAACACATGCTAGCTAGTATATTAAATTGAAATAAACAGATAGATGTTTCAAATAATTTTTCTACTGAAAATAACGAACAGACGACAGAAATCATTGAGGAATAGGCTCGAATATTTAGTGCATAAAACTCATTCATTCAATAATGAAAACCTGAGTTTCTCATTTAATTAAAATGTATTAAATACGACGTCTTATCATTTATGTGTATGTATTTGTTCACATGTATTTTACACCATGTAAACTGTGACTCTGAATAACATAAAAGAAATATAATCAGAAACACACAAACGCAGCATTCAAATTTAATGAATTCTTCAAACATACCGAATACTAAACCCCCTTTTGTCAATTTAGTACTCTTTGTATGGGATTTAAACATGCGCAGCGTACTCTACAATGATATAGCCCTCTACGACCTCAACCTATACGATACCTTGGCATGGTCCATCATGTATGATTAAATCGTCTACTGCCGTATCTCCATGATATGTTGCTCCGACGTCGGCCATAAGGACGATTTTGTAGTCATTTGGAACAGAATCTCTGGCTATTGTAACAGAAGCTTTATTCCATTGTGCCCCCTTGTCCCCTGCCTCCTTAAACAACTGTGTTTCCATTTTCCGTACACGTGTCCTGCATTAGGGTTAGGGTTTGTTTTAAATACAAAGTTAAAATGTATACCCTCAAATTCTTGGTAAGGGTTAATTAGAAATACAAAGTTAAAATGTATATCCTCAAATTCTTGGTTTAAAGATATGGATACGAATGAAATTTAATCAGACAATGCAATTCAGGTAACAACATAAGCGGTAGCAAACACGGTATTACGCACGTTGAAACCCGGTACAGTCTTGTTACTTTTTTTATTTAAAGTATAAATCAAGGTTTCTTAACTACTTTTAGTTTAAATATGGACTGAGCTTCCGGCATCAATACAATTATATGTGAGGGACGACTGTCTTTATGGAACTGTGATCATATTTCACAGAATTTAAACACACACGTAGTTCATTGTAGCGACACATGTAACTCTGACATTCCGACGTAAAAATATATTATCTATATGTTTAAGTGACTCCAAATCGAAGAAGCACTGTAACTGGCCATATTCATCAAATGTGCCCATTTCATTACCTGTCATAAACCAAGCCTGCTACTGAAATATGGTGTGCATTGAAGGAATTATAAGTGTAGAACAGAATTCTGCTTAATCCGGTACTAGGGGACGCAAGGATGGAGCTCATTTTATTACCTCTCATCTAAGGACTCGGTTTTTCATTGGTTGATTGCGTTTTATGCTTAAAGTATTGTTTTACATATTCAAAAGACATTAGAGAGTTAGAGATTTCAACCTTCGCCTTCCCCTTCAACGTCTCTCATATATATTTCGGATAAAACGTCACCGATATGCGTGTATTTTATTCATATCAGACGTTGCTACTAAAGTTTTCCATGTAATATCAAGTAAGCCTAAGACTTCTCTTTATTACTATGTGAAGTAAAAAGCTTAGTTTCAGGATTTCTGCTTATTACCTTATTTGATTATCCATATATATAATTAGACTAAATATGATGCGAAACACTATCAATAAGTATAAAAATAATGATGTTTTATGGCTAATGATTTTGACTAAATACATTGAATTGAACCTGGAAGTTTGAAGTTATCAACTGATTTTCAGAAACTTTGAGATTTTGTTCAAACTTTAACTTCTACGGCATATTTGTGTCCCTAGGCGGTATCGATTATACCAGATGGGCCTTTTTGTCGTATGAAGTGGAGTTTTGAACGTCCGAAGATGTGATATCATGAAAGTCAAAACCTCAGTCTTTTTACATCTGCTCTGTCCATATACTCGGCATCAAAGACTGAAATCTGGATGGAGGCACATGGCATGACAGTCATTTTTCTTGAAAAATAAATAATTACGCGCGATAATCATTTGGTGGAACATTTTATTTTCACATCCAAATAAAATCAATCCGTTTCTGTTGGACACTTAATACGACAATTGCGTTTTAATTATAAAAATTAAATGGTACTTGTAAGTCGGAATATTCTTCTGAAGTATCAGACAATTTCAGATCTATGATATCTTGATGTGAGAAGTTTCCTGTTAGCCGTACGGGATAACTCCATTCTTTACATGCACGGACCCAGAGCCTGGAAGAGGGGCATTTTTGGTTAAATCCCCCTTTGATTCTTACATTTTACGAAGAAAATCGGTCTTGAAACTCGGTGTGACCCTACACCCACGCCCACCCCCTCCCCCTCCCTGAAACGGGTGACCCCCTCTTTAATGTTGGTGCCCGTCTAACCAAAATTCCTGGATCTGCAGATGCTTTACTTATGAAAAAGTATATTTTAAAAAAAAGGCGTGTATATGCCCACATGTTACTTTGTGCTATAATATTCGTCTCCACCTAACATTTCTTGACTGTTTCGCCATACAATTGGTGACTTGGCACGACTACATTGTGCTGTTTGAGAGTTTGGCATTATACAGAATCATACAGAGTGTCATGATGCCAAAACGTATGATATCACGAGTGTATTTTACATTTGTTTCAATTCGCTTGTTAAATGTATTCATATATTGTGTACATTGTCTCAAATTGACATACGGGCCTTATTTTATCTGTAGTGTAAATGCAGATATTGCATCATGTTTTGTAAATTTTTGAGTTATTGAGGTAAATGTCAGACTTCACGCATAAAATACCTCTCATGTTTTTCTGTATTTCATAACTTAAATTTCCATGTAAATTTTATCACATTCGGTTCAGTAATAAGAAAGTTGATATTTTATAAACTTCAGTAATTTATGTTTTTTTCCCCAAAACCACTATAATGGGCCTCAAATTGTCAATTTAAATTCGCGCCAAAGTAGTTAGATTCCCCGGCTATATCGTGAATCCCGTGAAAATAGAAATAGTAAGAGTTCACGCATAGGCCGTGAATCCCATGAAATTTAGTATTTGGCGGGACATTACCCTTTAAATAGACTGGACTAGATATGCCTTGGGCACACCACCTTCCGACATTATAGACGAATCTATGTCTGATTAATTTTCTTGCTAGAAATTTATGCTCGATCGAGGTAAGAAATTTATTTGTTAGATTTTTGTATGATTTTTGCATTACGATTTTTATTTGGTAAATTTTTGTGCATTCTACAGAATTCTGTAACATTTATTTTTCGGCATATGATTTTGGCTAGTTTCGGTATGTCAGGATAATTTATTAAATTTTTCAGACTTTTGTAAATTATTTCGAAAGAGGGATCTAAAATGTTTCGTTTATATAAGATGTAAAATTTGTACTGAAATTTGTAACATGATATTTATAAAGTACTTTGTTTCAAAAACTTATGTCAAACATTTGTTAATTATGGAACGCCATTACTGCATTGTATTGTTATGTATAAATCTATATGGCAAGTCTAGTACCATGTATGTAATATATTATTGTAATTTGTAATTGTGTGCCAGTCTATAGCACATCTAATTAATGTCCGTTGTAGTGTATGGCATTAGATATTATATGGATACCAACTATGATATAACGTTTGATTTATATTGAATTTTGTTAATTTGTAGTTGTAAATAATAGCTGCAGTTTATCATTTCCGTATCTATAATGTTTCATCATATACTTTTCATATATTTTTCATACTTTAACTTTAGTCTTTTAAGTAAGTAATTTTTGTAATAATGGAAGAAATTAGTGACGTATTTTAATCACGTGACGTATGAACTTAGTAGCACATATATTTTGTATAAGTGGCACGTATTATTTATGGGAGCCTACGGAGGTATGGTGTACCCAAAGGCGCAGTTTTATGCCCTGACTTATTTGTTTTGCTATGGTGCTTACCATATGTTATATATTTTAGCTTCTTCCGCCAGACGATTTTACCTGGTGATGTCATAACCCGGAAGTACAATGCCCGAGGTTCACTTGTCTTCACTCGCCTGGATGTGATATTCCCAGCGCAGAGCTTTCGTCCCATGGTTGTGCCGTAAACCGCAAAGACGATGATTTTTGTTATCCTCTGAAGTCAGCTCAGGGATGCAGTCACCTACCACCATAGGGAGCCAATACGGAATCAACGTATTCACGGTTTAAAAGGGACTGGATTAGAAGATATGTTGTCATATATTGTTTGTGCTACTTAAAGTTCGCAATTAAATTAAAGAACTCTACCACGTCACATTAGAATGGATCTATACGAACTTTGTATCTGGTGATACTGAACTTTTATTTTTTTTTCTTATCAGTTTTTTTTTTTTATATCATCTATTCACTGTAAATAATCATCTTATGTAAATAAATTTGTAAATATTGTAAAGGGTGTTGATTTGTTCTGATGGTTACTGTCGCCGGTACGGCCATTCCTGTCACATACATGTTATCAACATATCTGTTTTATCAGGTACATTGTTATGAGTGTCTACAAGTAAAACGCGTCTTTTAAGGAATTCGATGTACAAAGTACCAATTCAAAGTAAAAAAAAAATACCTTTAAGAAAAACTATAAAATACTAGTCAACAGCATGACGGCTGAATCTGTACTTTATATTTTATTGTCATGCCTTTTGTGTTTGCTTTATCACATTTATTTAACTTAATTTCAAAGTATATATCGAGAAATGCGTTTGTAATAATTGGTGTCTCGTGTTTTTGTTTAAAAAAAACAATTAACTGCATTATCTTTCAAGAATACAATCGACAATAAAATACGTTGATATGATCATCATTTTTATTTCCTCTCACGTATGATTTACAATCGTGCATTGTATACTGACATCAATTTATATGAAACCTAAATGTTTGGAGCAACACTAACGAGTGTTTACATTGTTCACATTGTTTCTTTTTTCTTGTTTTTTTTGTTTTTTTGTTTTTTTTTTTTGTTTTTTTTTTTTGTAATCGCTCTAATATCCATGCGATTATAATAATTGAAATGTTTTGGTTTTTTTGGGGTTTTTTTTATTTAATTTGGACATCGGACATTATGCTAGGGATTTTGCACTAAGTTCAATGCTATTTCTTGACTTCAGTAGTTGATAGTTTTATATTACAGCTTCAAATCTGATAAATAAGTTATATTCCTATCAAACTGTCACAAAAAATAGTTTTATTTTATATTCGTTTTCTTGAAATTCGAACAGTTTGTAACTAAGGGTCATATTTTTGAAAAATTTAAAATGTGTATTTTTAGTTAAAATAAGCATTGGTATTTAAGGTATGTCTACTATGAAATATTTTAACACAATAAATAAACTGATACCATGCAGATTATCAGTTTTATTGACATTTTTCAAAATAAATGAACCGGAAAAAATAAAAGTGGAACAAAACATTTGGTCCCTAACTGTACTTCAGTTATTTCCACCCGAGTGCCCATGATAACACTGATGCATTGATCATATCCTATTGTTTGTTTTCTATACATCTATTGCTATACTGTATTTATACACATGTACAATACTGACCGGGCATTATGTGGAGGATTATTATTGAATACATGCAGTGGTGTAGCTGGCCATACATTGGCGTAGTTGGCCTTTTTCAGTTGAAACGGAGGGGTGCAGGAGACTGTCTATTCTACTGCGGGTTCAGGGATGCCTTGCTTTTAGCATTTTATATCAGTGGAACTTCACTAGCTAGTATCAACATTTATATAGATATTCTTGGGGTGTCTGTGTTAGTTCTTTGAGGTCCTTACTAGTATTTTGGGTGGCTTCGAAATATGTTTCAGACGTGTGAGCGAATTGATGTTAATTCTGGGGGTGTCAGTGTTAGTTATGGGCGAGTCAGTATTAGTTCTATGGGTGTCAGTGTAAGTTCTAGAAGCAATTAGGTTAGTTAATGAGATGGTGTCTGGTGTAGTTTTTGTTAGGGTATAGGATGCTGGATCGAATAAAAGCAAATGTTGCTCTTAAAATACATTCTAGGTTCGCTTCAACTGTGTCCTACAAAAGGTACAAAAGTTGCACCTAAGTGGCACTATTCCCATAGAAGTTCGTCTGTATTTCTTTGTCATGTTTACATTGAAGACACATAATTATGTAATATGTCGAAGCCACTTGCTCGGTTCTTGACTTATGACAGATGCAGTTGTCTCAATCCTGATAACACTCAATCGACGGACTTACACTGTCAAGAGGTAACAGATCTGATTGAAAAATTCATAAGATATACTTATAAGGATCTGTCTGCTTTCTCGCTTCACTTTCTATGTCCCCTATTTATTCAGTTTAGTGTTTTCTCTTCTTGAAATATTTACAAAAATGAATAAAGCTGTATATATGTAAGGTTTAGGAAACACATGCAATAAGTGTCAAATATTTATGTAAACATTTATTTGCTGACACCCTGTACGTAGTTTTTTTTTCAATTTTAAACACTTTCCCACCCGTGACCAAGTGCCATTTTTGCAGCATACGTATATAATAATAATTTACAAAGACATGTGAACTATTTTGTTGCATCACGGGTGGGAAAAATGTTTAAAACGTAAAAATGATTTATATTCATATTTTAATAGAAAAGAGAATGAGAAATGTCTGCAAAGTCTTCTTTTTTGTTCATAAACTTGTAAAATGAAGTCGCATTTGTCAAGAAATGGTCTTCAACTATCATAACTATGCAATTTCAGAAGTCTATCACGTTTTCCTTAATCGGATAGGCAATCCGAATAGGAAAATGTCCGAGGTCCTTTGCATTTTTAAAACCTCTTGTTAAAAGTCCTGCCCTTTCGGACAATTGATATCACAATGCACGAAAAAAAACGATTATAATCACGGATAAATTGAATGGGCGGATTAAAAGAAGTAAGGTTCATTCTAATGTTTGAAATCTGAAGGAATTTTAATCGAACTTCAACTTCATACGTCAACTTCGCAAGAGACGTTGAAGGGGAAGACGAAGGTTGAAATCTCAAACTCTCTATTTTCTCAATGGAACGTTACTTGCGTCTAAACTACCAACTAGACATTTTAGACTTCTTAGCTGCAGTTTTAGATTTAAATAATTTATATAGATAAATGTTTCAGTTGTCAAATATTTACCTGTACAAATACGAATAATCGTCCAGATCCGTCGCCAAACATATAATACCAAAACTCGAAACACATCGTCCCGTTTGCCGGTAGGACAAGCGATGAAATACTGGCATGTTCCCCAAATTTTCTTGGTGATGACGATTCTACATATATGTACTTTCCCTGTGCTGTAAAATAATCAGTTTAAGCATTATATTTATGTTTTGTTTCAATATATTACTGTTTGTTATAGGATGCATATTCTGCTCATGTTTTCAATATCATTATCAAGTATAAAAGCAGAAAATGGTTTTATCAACGTTAAAAACAAGGAAGACTTGCAGAACAAATTGACATTTGAAATTTCTGCATCAATTCATTATCTTAATATCAGGTTCCAGCTTCTCACTTAATTAGTTTTTATCACATTATGTTGTATTTGTATTATTTCATAATTGAACTCGCACTAATACTTATACTAGAAATGTTCCGTCTTACACTGTTTGATCCACTTTTTCCGTAACAAGCTTCTTTAAACATAGGACACTTACATTTACATTATACATCGTTAGAATGGTATAAGAACTTTTCGATTTTTTAAAATATCTTGATTAATTCACCAAAATGTTTTAAAATTCAAAGGTTGGCTTTACTTATGTGAGGACTATTACACATTTTCCTGGAAAGCATACAAGCAACCTTTCTACAATAAAAGCTGAACACATCTTACTTTTGATATTGTCATTTTAGCCATAAAAGTTACATTTTCCAAGATATTTTGAAAACCCGAAATGTTTCAAGTACATGTACCAGACTTGGGCAATTTTGTAATGTTGTGTACATGTAATTTAAATCAAGATCTTGCATATTAAAACAGGAATTCAAGAAAACTTTAATGCGGAATAGGCGGAACAAACAGCAAGACCTTAGCCCTTTTGAATCGCTTTAGCTGCTTTTGCTCACTTCATTAATTTACAAAATAAGTTATTTAATGTCGAAAACAATATTTAAAACACAGCCACTTATCCACATATCAATTTGTTTTTCTTAGTGGCACTACGTTTAAGCGTAACTACAAAAATATCTGCAGAATTCTCTAAACTTGTCACATGTATAGTTGTTGAGTTCTTCACAACCCGGCGCTAGAGGGCATGGACGGTAGCTTGCATTTCCACATTTCCACAGTCGTTTTGGGTAACCTGTGGTTTTCCACTTTTTTGTATTTCGGAGATATTCCTGGAAAAATATGCTTTGTTATAGGAAAGTAAATAAAAGTGTATAAATCATTATCCGGAAATGTATCATTAAAATACAACACCTGTTTCCAGTGTATGATCGACATCTTATCATGCACAAACAGACTGGAACCATTCCCATTAATATATACTACATGTTCTTAGCGTTTGATCAGCATCTGATCCTGTACCAACAAATTGTGCTGGCACATTCCCATTAATATATTATACCTGTTCTAAGTGTATGATCGACATCAGGTCCTAGACCAACAGAATAAGTTGGATTATTCTCATTAACATAAAATACTTGTTCCTAGTGTGTGATCGACATTAGATCATGTAACAACAGATTGTGTAGGGACATTCTCATTAACGTATAACACCTGTTCCTAGCGTATGATAAGGTCCTGTACCAACAGAATGTGTAGAACCAATCTCAGTAATATATAATACCTGTTCCTAGTGTATGACTGACATTAGATTGTCAGTAATTCTCAGTAGTATGCAATACCTGTTTCTAGTGTATTATTGACATTAGGACCTGTACCAATAGATGGTGTAGAACCATTTCCACTAACAAATAATACCTGTCCCTAGTGTGTGATCGACATCAGGTCCTGTACCATCAGACTGCGTTGGGCCATTTTCAAAAGTCCAGTCAAAATTGTCATTCTTCTGTTGTTCCCAGCCACACAATGTTCCATCATCAAAATTACAAACTTCTTCTTTGTGTAAAGCTTTAAAGAAATCACTAAAAAGTAATTACATTGGTTTTTTGCATACTTTTCTTTATATAAATTTAACAGTGTTTGCCGTGTGGCGGTGTAAAATGTCGCCCTGTACTTGGATTCGGTCTTGTTATATTTTCTGTTTCTTTGCGATCATAGAGTCAATCCAATATATATGTTATAGAGTTCCGCTTAAGTCGGTGCTATGGGGCGTGAGAGGTGTTGCATTTTCATTACCTCTCATGAACAGACTCAATCAAACCGAGTCTGCTATTATAATTCTTGGTTACATTCTTTGCTTCTAAAGGATCTTTTTTATAGATTTTATTAACAATCACAACAGCAACATTTTAGTGCCGTGTGGCGGCTGTAAAATGTCTCCCTGTACTTAGATTCATTGTTGTTATATTTTCTGGTTCTTTAGGATCATGGAGTCCATCCAACATATGTATAATAGAATTTCGCATAAGCCGGTGCTAGGGGGCGTGAGGTGTTGCACATTTCATTATCTCTCATGAACAGACTCAATCAAACCGAGATCTTTCTTCTTGATTGCATTCTTTGCTTCAAAACGATCATTTTACATAATTATTTAATTTACTTCATTTTCTATTAGCTAGATAATATCATTTTACAAAAAATGAAACTGAAATGAAAACTAAATATCTTCAGTTGTTGTGAAGTGCACCGTTTAATCCCAAATATATTTTTGTTCAATTTTAATGATTATTCCAAGAGTAACGTCCTAGTCCACAATATGGCATATATGATGGTTCTGCAATGTGTTATTTTTCGAAGAAAGTCAGTGTGTACTTTGTCTAAAATTGCAAGTGTAACCAACATACCTACCACCAAACTAAAGAGTTATGCGTAAAAACAGGCAACATTCTTTGGTCAAAAAGATAAAGATAAAAAATGACAAATTCATCTTATTTATATTCATTTTGAATTCCTAATTTTAGAACGCAGTTAATCTTGAGAAGTCATCTTGACAGTCTGTCTCAATGTAAATGTGATATTGCTATTTTTGAATTAATCTAAATTTTTCTGAATATAATATCATTATAATATTAACATCTGTAATATAATAACTGAAATCTTTTACATCATTCTGTTACAGATAATTTATATTTCGATTCTTAGGACTTACTTTTAATCTTGGTATCAAAGACTTACCCGTAATGTCCACATGGAAATATCTGGTAATATTAGGACCAGAACCGTCTGAACCAGCGCAGATATATGTTCCAGAATCCCCTATTGACGCATGTGGTTGACGGTACACTGAGGCTAGATGTACATACATAGCAACATTCATTGTAGTTATATAGAATGTTTCATATTAAAAACCTTTAAGCCTTTAAGATTCAAAAACATAGTTTAGATCAATATGAACAGTAGTTAACAACTATGAAAGTGGGAACGTTGGTGGCAGTTCTAAGTAACAGAAAGAGGGCATTCAAAATTATTTCAATTTATCAGATACATAGTTGTAGAAGACTTCTTCAAACATTATTTCTAGTATATGTTCTAGAATTCATGTATGTGTTTAAAATATTACGTAAATCCTCAAACCTTTGATATTTTCATATTCGAACCCGCAACCATTTACTTTTGACCAATACAGTATAGGCTGATGCAGCCAAGACATGCTGCAGTTCAACGTTAGTTCACTACCGACAGGTACTTTCAAATATGTTTCTTTTGGTCCATTAAGCGTGTTCTGTACTGAGGGCAAAAACAGATGTTACAAAATTAATAACGCTCATAATAGGCAATATTTAAGAGAACATTTATGTACAAATATTTGTTACACGTTCATGTCAAATTACTTTTCCTCAACTAAAAGTAACAAAACGGAATTATTATTACATTCAAATGCAACATGGTTCATTGATTAGTTGACATTCTTTGTGTTAATGTAGAGGTATGACGAACAAATAAATTGTTCTCTTCACACTGAGCGCCAGATGGTCTTCCCTAATGGAGATATTAGAATTATGTAAATATGATAACAATTAATTCGAAGGAACCATTACTGATTGGTAGTATCACATAGCCCTCCCATAAATCCCTTCGGACATTTACAAAGGAAAACCGGGACACATGGGAAAAACGTATTCCTCTTACACAAGGACTACTCATGCAGGGATCAACAACTAAAAATAATGCGAAAAAAACAACAACATTTAAAGCCATTTAAAACTAGCAGAACGAAACTCATTTTTGATTGCTTGTTAGCATGTCTTATTGTCTCCAAAGGAAACGGCTCCTAGGAAGACGTTTAGTAATTTTAGCTTAAGAATAGTGCAAGACTTAAAAGACGCTCCAATTCAAAAAGTTTCCCTGATTGTTTTGGGTTTCAGGTTTGAAACACTTATGCAAGGAACTCTTATCCCAAGGTAAGAAATTTTAGTTCGAAGAGCGGAGCCTTTAAGTCACGATACCTGGTTTCTAAGTCAGGCGATGTAACTATTGGACCACTTCACTCGCTTTAAATAACATACAAAAAATTGACGAGGAATTGTATTTATCATTCAGGCACACCATCAAATCATTTTTTCTTTCAATTTTATTTTTTTCTTTTCTCCTTTATAACATGCATACGTATTTTACAGTCATGTTATTATCTTTAAATCAATTTTAACGATTTGTCAAACAGTAAATTTCCCATTCAATTTTTTAAGTAAAAATGTGTACCAACTTAAAATGATAAAATATTAAAAATCACAAAACTGTCATAAAGACGAAGAAAAACCCCTATATATGTGACACCACCACCCACCATATGCCAAACATCTAAATCCCTATTAAACAGGATCCTGTCTGGTCCAGTCTGAGAAGGGTCTATAAAACCCCTGTAGACTTGACATGTAGTCCATGTCAGAGGATCATAACTTTTATTGACATGTACAGATAATTGGTTATTTCCTGTGTTTTCCATTTTATTGATTAAAATGCAGCTTTTACCAGAATATGCACAAATTTTTAGTTGATAGGATACTAATTGTACTTTCTCAGTCATTGCCAAAATAAATTATAACTTTTACAGCAAATAGAATCTCTTACCTTTATTTAATAATAATAATAAAAAGTAAAAAGTATTTAAAACTGAATATGAGAAATGACAAGTATTTTTATTCAATTATTATATTTTTTTTTTATCTAAGTAATAAAATAAAACCAGAAAAGTTGATCATTGCTGGGTTTTATTAGAAATTAAAGAAGCGTTAAGATGCATTTGTAATAGATATAATTGTAACAAATTTTGATTTATTAAAAGATAAAAATATTGTTGTATTTTATCACTTTGTTTGTTCAGCCCTGATTTAATCAGGCTTTCTAAATTCGTTATAAAGGTGAGAACTGGTTTGCTATAAAAGGGAGAAATATCGCATGCAATCTATGTGTACTGCATAGTAACTATACAGTAGCTCATTATCATAAAAGAAGCAAGTCTATCAATGGTCCAGTCTTGTGTATTGGTCCTTACCGCGAATACGCAGATATCATTCCTATAGGCCACATACCTTGCATACCAGAATCAGTGTCTTTAAGTTAAAACAACAATAAAGAAATGAAACAAAGGGGCCAAGACGGCCCTAGGTGGCTCTCCTGAGTAACACACCATAACATGTTTTACCTAGTGATTTCATGGAGAAAATTAATCTGACCAATTTTCATTGAGTCAAGTCAATACTTTTATTCAGAGTCATAGTTTACATGGTGTAAATCCATGTGACCAAATAGATACACATAATTGATAAAATTCATACGGGAGTGGTAATATTCATGTTAATTGTTCTGAAGAGGAAGTGATCAAAACAAGAACACACTTAAAATAGAAAAATTGATATTATACGAAGAAGAATATCACTAATATAATGTTAGATTTTAATAGCAAATAGGAATAAAAAGCAATAACAAAAATAGAAGTTGAAAAAAAACACTGCTTTTAACTTATATGGCACGTTATTTTTGTCGTGTATTATAAAGGTATCTGGGTTTGTTTATGCTCTGTTTTGACGAGTTCGCAGGGCGCGCGATGATCACTGAATCCTTGTGTACAGTTTATGAGTGGAGGTCACTATCGAGATGTGTTTATCGTACATTGTAATAATAAAGTAAGTTCGAAAGTACATTTTCCTTAAGCTGATATAAAAACGGATTAAGATTTCGGAATGCGGACTTACACGAAGGTACTTTATTCTATTTCTTATCTGAATTAAAACGAACAAGAATTCGTAATGCATGGATTTACATTGGTTAAATTTTATTGAATTCATTTGGTACAAAATGGACACAGTTTAAGAAAGGTATGTATATAAATAGGAAATTACTTAAATTCTCGCATTACATGTTTATCAAATAAACATAAATTATGAATAATTGTTTCATCAATTCTTTTTAGACGGGACCAAAAAAAAAAATATATATATATATACCGAGGACTCTTGTGTGTAAACAAGCATTTTCTTTGATTGGACTAGTAGCCTAGTTTTTATCTCACATAACCCAGATTCAAACATGTCAAAAATTTTATAAACACAAACATTCTGACAAAATTTCGGGAAGACTTGATCAAAAATTTGCATCAAGATTGTATAAAAGCGTCTCCTTTTATTTGACCTTGTGATTAGTTTTTAATCCCACTTGACCCAGATTTAAAATCAAAAGACTTTTTGATAACAAACATTCAAGTGAGATTTTATGTAGGAAGAATAAAAAATGTCCAACCGCCCTATATTGTTTACAACCTTTTTCTTTGATTTGTCCTTGTGACCTAGTTTTTGACCACACAGGACACAGATAAAAATTCGTGCGATATTTTATGCAGAAAAACATTCTGACCAAGTTAGATGTACATTAAATGAAAAAGAGTGTTAACAAGCTTTTCATTTGATTTGTCCTGTTGACCTGCTTTTTGATTAATTATAACTCCGTTCCAAACTTGGGCAAGGAATCATCAAGATTCTGACCAAGTTTCATGAAGATAAGGTTTTAAATGTGACCTCAAGAGTGTTAACAAACTTTTCATTTGATTTGACTATATGACCTAGCTTTTGACCTCATATGACCCATTTTCAAACTTTGCCTAGAAATCATCAAGATAAACATTTTGACAAAGTTTCATAAAGAAAGGGTCGTAAATGTGGCCTCTATGTTGTTAACAATCGTTTTATTTGATTTGACCTAATGACCTAGTTTTTGACCCTACATGACCCAGTTTCGATCCAGGCCTAGAGATCATCAAGACAACTAAATCCTCGTAGTATGCGGGGTGTGCAAGCCCAAGTTTTAGAACTGTTTTGAAGTTTGTTTTATAGTTCTTTAATAGTTTGGACAATACTTAGCAAAATTTAGAATTATGATATCGGAAGCCATTGATGTTACAACTATTTTGGTAATATGTAGATTTCTATCATCAAAATCCTCTATATTTGAGCAAGCTCCTACAAAAAGAGTAAGTTGTAAAATATAGATACCGTACGATGCTCCCAATAGGGGTAACACAAGTTTGAAATTAATTGTTTATTTTGAAATGGATTAACTGTTGGGTGGCTGGATATATTAATGTGATAGGGTTGCCTACAAATAACGGACGGTTATTTTTTCTTTTCTTTCTTTTTTTCTTTTTCTGTTTTTTTTTTCTTTTCCTTTCTTTTTCTTTTCTTTTCTTTTTCTTCTTTTATTTGCATTTCAACGACAGATTTTGAAATATCGCGAAGTCACAGGAGGAATTTTTATTGCCATCAAGAAATAAGTGTTGATTTTCCTAATGAACACTAAAACATCAAATAAAGCTTCAACTATGCCATGAAATGAGGTCGATTTATTCTTCAGCTAAAACCTCATAATGCCCTTGTTATAATGTTGCTGCAACCGTTTTTGTTATAAAAATAACATATCACAATTTATTGTTAATAAAATCTGTAAAAAATGTCCTTTGGAAGAAAAAAATGCAACCAAGAAGAATAATAGACCCGGTTTGATTGAGTCTGTTCATGTGAGGTAATAAAATGTGCAACACCTCTCACGCCCCCTAGCACCGGCTTAAGCGGAACTCTATTACACATATGTTGAATGAACTCCATGATCCATAAGGACCAGAAAATATAACAACACTGATATTTATGTTTTAATTCATATAATTATTTTCCGTAATATTTGCCAGGTTTAATTTTGAATACCAAAGTAGACAATGTTATTGAATCCATTATTTTTGTTTACCTCCCTTTATGGCTCTCTGCTTCCAAAGGGTATTTTTACAGAATTTATTTACTATCACAACAGCAATATCTAAGTGCCGTGCGGCGGCTGTAAAAAGTCTCCCCGTACTTTGAATCAGTGTTGATATAGTTTCTGGTCCTTTGGGATCATGGAGTCCATTCGATACAAGTGTAATAATGGTCCAATTGATCCTGTGCTAATCGGCGTAAGAGGTGTTACATATTTTATTACCTTTCATGAATCAAACCGAGTCTGCTATTATTCTTTTCTGGTTGCAATCTATGCTTCTAAGGGATTTTCTATAGATTTTTTTAACTGTGCAAGGCCATATGCAGTTTTAATGGATTTTATCTAACGACATTATTATGCATTATATCTGTTTGGACAGTTGTTTTGTCTGTTTTACGTAAATTTTAAAGCTATATGGAACTTTGAAAGGTTTGGGTAGTATTATAGGTTTCTTACTTGAATTAAGTGCATCTTTCAGGAGATATACCTCATTAAACAGTATCTTGTTGCAAAATATTCGCTGTTGATTATTTTCAGTTAAATACAGAAATAAGTTTCAATTCAGTACCTGCGGGGCAACTCATGTTTCCAGCAGATTGGGTTGGGCATTTATCTGAAATATAGCAAACAATATGTTTTCAACTGTATCTGTTACAATATTACAGCTTTAATCATTGACATCCAGAGTTGTTTTCTATTTTTCAGACAGCATCTTATGTTAATAGTCTGTCAAAATAACCTGGAAATACCGTTATTAGACTTACAGCCAGTCATTGGGCAGTAAAATAATTTCAAGATATTGATTGACTTACCGATATTACGATTTTTGAATAACCGTTGTCATTTATCTTTGAATTTTGTTATATGTACTTGAATGAGAATAGAATGCATCAAAGAGCTCATATACAAACTTACAACTATACAAACATAATTTGAAAATCCTTAAACCAATCTTACCAATCTCGCATTTTGTTCCATTGTAACGTGAGAAACATTCACAGTCAAACCCATTAACCTTGTCCTTACAGCTCCCATGTCCGCTGCATGCACTGGCATGACAGTCGTTAATGTCTGTTAGATAAAACATTGAAATTTCAAATATTAAATTTCTGTTGTAAAGCGAAAGTACACTGACTACGGTATGTACTAATAAGGGTGAGTTTTGCTCACATCTTTGACATAATGCATATAAAAGATTTCAAAAACAATGGATTACACTGAATTGTCAAAACAACTGGGCATTTACGACCGTTACAGTGTGCGCAGATCTCACAGTCTTAATTCTCCCACGTAGGATATCAGGAGTTTTACAGTTTCCTGAAAAACTTCTAAATGTTATCTACAAGAAATTCCTTTGTAAACATGAGAAACAATCAAGAAAATTGATATCAGACTACGTTTGCATGAGTGCAGATTACAGCACCTTGGAACATAGTAAACAACCAGACAAAATAATATCATGCATGGGCAAAAATAACAGTACGCTTGAAGCATATTAAACAAGAAAACTAACTGAATAACACTTTAAAGGGAATTCCTATAGTTTTTATGTTACTTTTTGCGCAGCAGACACTATCTATGGAAAATTGAAGTGAAATCAACATTTGTTGAAAAATGTGACAGACAATATTAAATATGAGGAATCTTGAATTAAATAACATTTTTAATAAGTTTTATCAGTAATCAAATGTTGATACTGGTTTATGTTGTATTGACATGTATCATGCCTAACATGTATCTTGCCATTTTTGTGGCTGTGTTTTGACAGCGCATTTTAGTACAAAAACAAAGAAAAATATCAAACAGGGAATGCCACGCACCAAAAGCGCAGCCTCCTCAAAACGAAGACCCCAGCACGCAAACGCGTGCACCACACACACACACACACTCAAAGCTTACACATAAGGACAAAACAAACAACACACACACACACACACTCAAAGCCAACACATAAGGACAAGACGAACAATAAGCATACACAAACGCGCGCACACAAAGTCAACACACAAGGACAAAACGAACAAACAAAGGAACACAGTTGGGCACCGCCTTGGAACGGTCAGTGGCAAAAACACCACTGGGGAGCTTAAACCGGTTTATGGTGCGCATCCAACCTCACTCTTACAGACAGTGTTGTACATATAATGTTAGACAATTGACTTTGTATAGATCAGACAATATCTCCTTTCAGGTTATTTAATATTCAGTTATAGAAAGAATTAAGAATTTTTAAAACTTTATTTTTTAACTTCTAGCAGATATACATGTAATCAATTTGGTCAGGTTCGCGCCATTTTTCGTCCGAACAGGTGTTGTATTCAAGCGGTCTTAACATAAACTTTAGCCTAGTGACCCATACATATTAGCCATTTTTATGTTCATAATACACTTATTTATGTTTTAGATCTGTGTTAGATCATACAGTACTAGACCTGTTAAACAGTTCCTTATCATTGGCCACAAAACAATCATACCAGAACACATAATACATAGCACATATACATAATAAGTAACAAAAGCAAATGGGTTGGGCTACAAGTTATTGCAACATTAGAAGTCAGCCCTTCCCAAGTGCGTAACATTAATAGCAAATGAAAAATGAACGAGTGTATTAGTTTAATTATGTATAAGGAATGCTTAATTAAACTAATACACTCGTTCATTTTTCATTTGCTATTAATGTTACGCACTTGGGAAGGGCTGACTTCTAATGTTGCAATAACTTGTAGCCCAACCCATTTGCTTTTGTTACTTATTATGTATATGTGCTATGTATTATGTGTTCAGAAGCAATAAAATATGATTAAATCAATCATACCAGAATGCCTTTCAACATTTCTGTGAGTTTTCTACCCATACTTATCCAGGCAAACGCATCCTCCCAATAACAGAACATAAATTAGCCCAGCACATAGCCTTCTGTCATTAACAAGGTTATCGCTACTCAACCATTCGTTCAAGATTGTCCGGTCTAGCATATCTGCATAAAATAAACAACGCTCAAAACCCAGTCGATACATTCCTAATTTCAAAATTAATGTACGCCCTGAGAACGAAAACTTCTTCGACAAACTGCCGTCGTCCGATTACTTTGCCAATCCTACTCTCCCTTGTAAGATCGTTAAAAGAAGTTGTAAGGTCATCTTATGATAGACAACTGTTTAAGACTATTTTCCTAGTGTCGTTTTTTGGTCTACTAAGAATTGGGGAGATAACTCTTACTAGGACAGGTTCTCAGAACGTCATACAGATAGAAAATCTGGTTCTGCACCAGAAAAACAAAATGCTTCACAAGGCCACAATTCACATGCCAAAATATAAACATTTCAATGGTAAACCTTCCAATATCACCCTTCAGTCAAACAAAAACTACCGACTTTGTCCGGTTATTGCTCTTGATAGATTCCTTCGCAAAAGATCCTCAAAACAAGGCCAACTGTTTTGTCGAAAACATGGCCGTCCCCTGTACAGTGTAACGCTACGCACTGTTTTGAGGGATTGTGTGGAAAAAATAGGCTTAGACCCCTTACAATATACACCACACTCATTCAGGATAGGCGGAGCAACCCACGCCTTTAAATGTCAGTACTCCCCCTTACAACTGCAACAGTTAGGCCGTTGGAAATCAAACGCTTATAAACTTTATATCAGGCCAGAAGACTCACAGAAATGTTGAGCGTCATTATTGCCAATAACGGTATATGAAGGGATGTGTCACCATACACCTATTTCTATTTTATTTGAAATTTTGACTGGCTAATGCAGCAAAATATCACTCATGTACCATGTATGAACTGGAAACATATATGTATACATACAGAACAATGGACATGGTTGTACATAGCTTTGTTTTCAATCCTGATTGACTGAGGCAACAGGATACCATGATCTTGTCTTGTTGAATAACATTGTTTGATTATTCAGGAAAATTTTATTTTATGTTTTACTTAACTGAAATCTGATTGTAGCGACAGATCTCGATACATGATGTAAATTTATTGAATCAATGTTTTACTATTTTGCGCAATTTAATTTTAAGCCTGACGGGCTACTGCAACAAGACAAAATAACAGTGATGAGTTCTGTTGATAGGACAGTTTACATTTATAGGTGCTCAAGTTTTACACATATGTTGTGTTATACCTCACTTAAAGCACTGGAACTGGAATATAATCACAAGGTGTACGAACACTTATATGTAGCTATTTTATTAATCCTGATTGGCTGAGGCAACAGGAACTATAACACATACTTGACAATCCTGTTTATAGATGACTTTAATTCCTGATTGGCTTAGGCAACAGGAACCGTAACTCACACTGTACAATCCTGTTTATGGAGGACTTTATATCCTGATTGGCTTAGGCAACAGGACATGATTTTATTGTTTTATTTCGCTAGTCAATGTATATACACTAGTCATTTACCTCTATTTTTTACTTTGTGTTGTTGAGACGAAATTTAAATATCTAGTCGCATTACCTTAACAGGTATACATACCTCTCAATACATTTCAAATACTTTTCACAGAATGGTACATCATATTATTTCTGAGTATGTTTTATTAAGTATATCCTCGCCTCTCACTAAATGCTTATTCTTGTCTGGCCGTCTGTGGGTTGTTTCCCTATTACGAAACCACCCACGCTGTGGCGTATTTTCATGGCCAGATATGTCTAAAATTCTATTTGTATAACTCGATTTTTATTTCACTCTGTTTCATTACATCTCTTACGGCTTAATAAAGCCCAAATATCAATCTATACCTAGTCTTGTGTTGAATTTTACCCATACTAGCTTCTAATGAGCATTTGGTGGTTGTCACGGATAACATAAATGTATTTTATGTGCCATAAAATTATTTATGTGCCGGACGACGGATATTAACTCGGCCCGCAGACTCTTACTGTCCGGCCGCAAGTTAACTATGTACATATAATTAGCTTGGATACTTATAGCAACCAATCAGCGTTTAGTTAACATTAATTCGGACGAGAAAGGATCTGCAATATTTTTCTTTTACCCACCCAACCTCACCCTATTTTTTAATTAAAATCAGAAATGTTTTTAATTTTTTATTTGTCTTGACATTTTGTTTTGTTTGTCACTTACTGGCGTATTTTCATGGCCAGATATGTCTAAAATTCTATTTGTATAACTCGATTTTTATTTCACTCTGTTTCATTACATCTCTTACGGCTTAATAAAGCCCAAATATCAATCTATACCTAGTCTTGTGTTGAATTTTACCCATACATGTACTAGCTTCTAATGAGCATTTGGTGGTTGTCACGGATAACATAAATACACAAGAAAAACAAGTTAAAAAAATCTATGACACAGTTTTTTTTTAAATTTAAAAGGATCTTCTTCGCAGTGGATATTTTTCATTGAAAAAAGTTCTCAAAAGTGAATATGAAACAAGATTATTTTCTTTCAATTGTACCCATTATTGTAAAGATATAGTATTACAAATATGACAATGATATCAAATAAGTATATAATAAAATCTGTAAAAAGAATAAACCTTACTGTGCTGTCTTGATGCATATTTTGGTTGGTATTTATAAAAAAGCGGAAAATTATGAAAATGTTGATAATTCGCTGGCAGTTTCAGCAACAGTGGGTATGTTCAAAACAATTTTTCACAAAAACAAGTCTGGTGACCCATTGTTTTATTTGTTCATCTTTTTCAGCATAAATTTTCCTATCATATATGTAAATTTAAAAAAAAATATATGAAAGGAAAAAAAAATTATAGGAATTCTCTTTAAAAGCATCGCAAATTGAAAACACAACAACAACAACCACTCAAACTAATATCAAGTTCGGTTTTCTTGAGTAAAGGTTACATCTCCTCTGATAGTTTATTTGGTTGCTTTGCTGCTTCCGAAGGATGTTCTCACAAGTTTATTTTACGAAGTTCGCAGCAGGTATACACAAGCTGAGGCTATAGTCACACGCTAGAAATGCGGTATTTTCTTTGGCAAAATACCTTACAGGAAGTAACAATCTTTCAATACCTTCCATCAGTATTTTATACTACTTTAAGGCAAGGCTTATTCTACAACATTCAAAATCTGATTTATGAATGGTAATATTCTGTGGGAATCTTCTAAAACTTTTTATTCACTTTTTTCTTAAACTAAAGTAATGCTTATCAAAGGTTCATAATTTTCTACATACTGTCACAAGAAAGCATACAAGTAAATGATATTTACCACTTTCAAAACCTATAGAAACATATATAACTATAACCAGACACATTAATGAGCAAGACTTTTGAAAAATAATGCCGACTCTTATCATATATGTTTCACAAGTCCTTAACCTCCTAAGTCATAATGTGAAATACGCATATGTTAAAATACGCGTTATTGATAAAATATGCATTTTAAACATGTAAAATACTCAATGACTTACTTATGTCGCACGTATCTCCAGTGAATCCCGGTTTGCAATAGCACAATATGCCTCGAATACCCGCACAAATAACTGTGTTTTCTCGAACACATGGATCTGGTTTACATACATCTTCCTCTGGACATTTGAATATTGACGTATACTGAATAACATGCTACTTGAATCATATACTTTCTAATGAAATACTTAGATAAACTGACGGTAAAATATTATGAAATTTTTCGTGTATTCATTTTCCTCTGCAGTGAAACATATATTTTTGTCACAGCAGTGTCATTTCAATGGTTAAAGTAGAAGAAGGCCGCTGCATAACAATTCCACCTAAAGCTCGGCTGGACCTTTAATTCGTTTTTGAGTTTATCTGACGAATCTAGACGTATTTGTATAAGCCAGCTGAAAGGAAAGCGACTTGACACATCACCGTCGTGACAACGCACTGAATGTGAAACTGTCACTTGTCAATGCCTTGCCAAGAAGCTACTGATCTGATTGAACTGTTCTTGACCTATGCATAAGAAGAATCTTCATTTTAACTTGATTTTCTAAGTCCAATATTCAGTGAAAGAACATTATATGGACTGGCCAGACCAAGTTTCAGTACAAGCTTGTGTGTCTTGGTCCAGTTTAAAACGCAACAAATGTGAGGCACTGCTTGTATTTTGGGTCAAGCTGAAAACTAATATTTCATAACATCAACTAGGGTTTATAATTAAAGAAGGAACTGAAAATGGATGCAGAGCAGCTTCGCGTGTTTCAGGACAATTGCTACGGATCTGGACAAGCACTTAGTCCCTTTATAACTTGGAACTAACCACCTTCCAAGACGAGTAGCTCAGATTAACCATATGACAGCATACTTACTGGTCCTATATGGCGGTAAACTATACGGAATTAAACGTATTACTCCATAAAAATGTGGTCAATATGCTTTTGGTAGAAAAACAATCACCGGTCAGAAAAAAGACCTCTGACCCAGCCAGCATTCTACACCGGCCCGATATCAAACCGACGTCGTTGTCTATAACGGCCCGATATCGGCTTCAATGTCGGCTGCAAATAGGAATGATGTCGGCCCAACGTCTGAAGACGATATCGGGCCAACATCATAATGACATCGGTCCGACATTGGCAAACGATATTTGGCCAACATCAAAATGATATCGGCCCGATATTGGCAGATCATATCGTTGTCGCGAAATATTGTGGCACGCAGTGCTTCATCAAAGTTTTCTTCAAATATACACTTTATAAATTCTCAGAGTAATTTACTTGAGAACAGATGTGTCTCGCATCATGTGTATGATGGTTATTTGATTTTATTGATATAATATTTTTCACAACTATATACTACATGTTTTATGCAGTTTCTGTATATTCTTAACACTATTAAAATTGTTCAATTAGAATGTTAAACATATTTATATTTTCATTTGTTTTGTACATATAAATATTTCTATGGCGGCATTCTACATAACATAAAAATGCATCTTAATTATAATCTTCCTTTATTACATATAATATTTAGATAAATACCGTCTACAAATTTTGTTTGGAACCTAGTTTGATTAATTCTGGCATACATCATATTTGCTTAACAAATTAGCACACATAAACACTTAGATTACTTTTTCACGTTTATCAATAATATTTTGAAAAATATAGCTATATAACAGAATCCAATATCGGCCCGATGTCAATCCGACTTACGAAATAGTTACACTGATTGATGTCGATCTACCGATTTCAATAGTTTGCGGCAGTTCAACGGTCCGATCTCGGCGATATATGATCATTTTGTGTCGATTCGCCGTAAAACCTAACTCACTCACTCACAACGAGCCGACGTCGGCCCTACATCGGCACATTTTGCCGACATTCTGACATTATACCTATATCGGGCCGATATAGTCATGCTGGATAGGGATAAAGTTCATGTCTTGCCAGACGGTTATGTATTAGACTCTGTTGTTCCTTACCTTGCCGATGGCAAGAACAATGATGCAGGTAAAACGGGGCACATTTTATTCTGCATGGTGACTTCATTGAATGGTTTCAGGAAGGTGCTGTTTTTATAGTAGGCCGAGGTTACTGTGAAGTACTTGTATTTGAATACCTTGGTTTGGAACCAAAGATGCCCTCCTTTCTAAAGGTTGGGATGACAAAACATTCTATCGAGGAAGCAAACCAATCTCGGCGTGTGACAAAAGCAATGTCGTCAGTAAAAGCATATCATTGGCGAATGAAAAAGCGGCTATTCTCCGATCATGTCAATTACCGTATTTTGGATCACATTCTCGGATCCTTGAACTGAATAGTTGATTGCGGGAGAACTCCGCCTTACGAAGCATATCATTTGCAAGGGCTACGTTATGCTCATTGGTTTGTATTAGTGGTGGACGAAAGGCATTCATGTCGGCTGTCAGATATCTGTTTAAGCCATGAATGCCTTTTGTCCACCACCACCAATAAGCATGACGTAGCCCTTGCAAATGATATGCTTTGTAAGACGGAAGTGTCCCGCAATCAACTATTCGGGTCATTTCTCAAGCCGTGACAGGTGGTCATTTATTGATGCTAAGGATGCGGTTCCAGCTACATCCGCAACAGCTCCAGCCTTAAACATTTGACAGTTATATAATATAATATTGATATTTACGCCCTGGCACCAGGCCTGCTTAGGTCATGAATCAGTCCAGGCATATCAATGTCAAGTGTTATTTCTATTGGATAAATCTATAGTCATGATCAGACTAACGCTTGGTAATGCAAAGCTGGGCAAAAAAGTTTGGGCTGATGTGTGCACATACTGCCTTCTTTTGTGGTATTTTGTCCTAGTCCGCCGCAATGAACAATTTTCAGTTACAAATAAAACATGAAGGAATGAATGCAACGCACAGAAAAAAAGAAAAAATATAGAAATAAAATATATATAAATAATAATAAAAAAAACACATTCTTCACTACTGGTGGTGTGCGCGTCGCGGGGACGGCTATAAACAGTCTAGTGTGTTGTTACATGTAGTACTTAACAACACACATTTGCCAATCTACTGTAACCAGGATAAATCAAATTCAATGAAAATTCGACCCAATGAATAATAATGATTTAACAGTGTTTACTTCTCTCACTATTATATATGTATAACATACCAATTATATGCTTTGCAAACATTTGTATGTCATTTGAGTTACAAACAGATGTAAAAATATGTGACTATCAAATTATTTACAATTATTATGAAAAGTATTGGTTAGTTTACATTTGGGAACACTATGTAGTTTTTTTGTTTGTGTGTTTAAAAGTACCATACCCTCCGCACCCCCCCCCCCCCCCCCCCCCCCCCCCCCCCCCCCCCCCCCCCCCGCCTCCCACACACACACACCACCACCACCATCACTTGCATCAACACAATAGTTACAGAAAGTGTGTATTATCAATAAATATACTGGCCAAATATAGCTTTTATATGTATATAACAGGGTACGTAGTTTCATTTAACGCAAAACATCACAGTTTTACGAAACAAATATTAAATATCTGACTTAAAAATAATCTCAAATTTATATTTTGGTGGTATTTTTACTTAAATGTCATTTCAGAGTGCTTTTTGTTTCACTCTTGGTGTCGGCAAATTCATATAGAAAGTGTCCGAAATCCTTGGCCGTACATTGCATAAGGTATGTATGCGATGGCCTTCCGCAAAAGGACATTCTTCGGGAGAACATTTCACTATCGTTTTGAGAAGTCGAAACTATCAGCTCCAGATCTTCGCCGGTGCAGTATATGTAACGTCTTTCAAATATTTCGAATATCAGTCCAACTTTTAGTTATACAGATATGTGCTGTTCTCATTAGTTCTAGTGTTGATCGTCAAGTTTCCATTAACCTTACGCAAAAGCAGCTATTGAAATATAATAACAACAAAAGAAAATGTTGAAATAAAGTTTTTAAGTGATTTTATATGAAATGAAACAGACAGATGAAGTGGCCCATCTTAAAAGTAAATTTACCGTTGTTACTGACGTTTGAAAACTATATTACAGGAAAGAGCTTTAAACAAGCTCAAAGTTTTCTACTCAATCGTGTTTGAATTTTATAATATATAAAAGTCCTGTATTGCGATTATATATTTGCAAATACGGAATAAATAAAAATAGTTTAAACTTTAAATAATCAAGCTTAAAATAGACAGTTCGATTTCATTATTTGTTACGATTCGACACTTATGTGTATTTATGTATATGAGGAGTGTTGGAAAAGTATTGTGTATTGTAGTCTGAAACCTTGAAAACTGATGAGAAACGTTCATGTTGTCATTTCATACCCTAAAAATGTTCCCAGTGGTGAGAAATGCATAATTTTAGTTTATGGATCCATTTCCGGAAAGCGTCACGGTAGGCTGATTTTGGTATACTACGGAGGTTCTGATGGACATCAGAACCAAGAGCTGGTCGCGATATTATCTACGAACAGAAAGGAAGTCTTTTTTCTGTTTTACAAATAGAAAAGTCGCATGTTTTATTGTACCTAAGGTGTGTGCTGGAGCATTGTCGTGCATCAGTCTAACATGTTTGAAACTTGTGACTAGGCGACGTTTCTTATAGTACTTTTTTTTCAAAATAACGTAACGGTAGTACCTACCAGTCACACTTCTACCTATTTTACTGGAATCTCTGATAGCGCATTCGAAAAGACTTTAAATAAAGAGTTCATAAAACATTTATATTTCCCGTCCTGTAAAGTTTTATATTTTGTATATGTTTCTGATCATGGCTGTATTATATACTTTATTTTTCTTATCAAGGAATAAAATATTTATCTGTATGCTACAAAGGTGGCCAATCACATCTGAGTTGTATATTTTATATGATTTTTCAGTTTTTGATACGCATTTGCTTTTGTATTCTGATAGAGACTTTTTTCAGGAACAAAAAGGCCCATAACTTAGAGGTAGATGTTTAATGCAAATGAATATAACATGATCTGAAATTTTGAATTCACGACTTTTTAACATATAAGTATGTAAAAGTGCTCTATTTCTTTTGATTTAGATATTATTTCTATTTTACTTTTTAATTTTATAAACATTGAGAAATTTCAACTAACTGATTCATAAGGCAATTTTAAAGCAGATGTAACTTCAGAATTCTCCTTTCTTATTTTTTTAGTCTGGCTTGGTTGCGCAACAGAATTAGACAAAGGGAGGTAATAACAACTTTTTAAACTTGCATTTCTATTAATTTTGACAATGTATGTATTTTTGATGCGTATTAAGAAATCAGTGAACACAATTAAGTTTAAATGATCAGTTCATTAAGTTTTGAACAAATCCAGTTGACCAAAAACTAATTAACTACCTTTAAGATAAAGAAAATTTGACAATACAAGAAAATATTTTGATATTCAACGAAATGCAAGAGTTAATAAATCATACAGAACAGTTTCAATTATACAATATTTAGATAAAATATCCTCTTTATCCTCTAGCGGAAACGCTTTTTCCAAGATCAAGTAAGAACTTGAGTTTACTTAAATCAATTATAATCAATTATGATTATAAGGAAATAGGTATTTAAGGCCTTGAAAATAAAAAGACAGCAGCACTGTTCTATACACAGATCGCGGAACGAAACACATTTTTAGCAGCCTTTCCTGTTATATACACAGATAGCGGAAAGAAGATTTAATTAGCTGTATTTCAACTAAAGTTCCCTAAATGCAATTAAAAAGTCACAAAATCATGTATCATTGTCCTCAGTAAAATGAGACAAGCTAACATTGAATGTTCTGTTTTTCGACATTTCGATTGTCGATTCGAAAGGACATAACCGAATGTTGCGATTTTGTTTGCTGCTCGAATAGACCAAAGACTGTCATCTTTTCACAATTACTTAAATAATTGGCAGAAAATGTATCCGAGTGTTATACGAACAAGAAATATCTTTAAAAAAGATGGTCGGCGTGATGTAACTGAAGCACAAGTTATATATGGGCTGAAACCTGCATTTTAAATCTTTTAGCAATGTTGAAAGGGGCCTCTGTGAAGTTTTGTATAAATGATGATAGTAGTTCTGAAGAAGACTGTGTTTAGAAATTGTGGAGGGACACACAACGGACACCAAACAATCACAAAAGCTCACTTTGTGCCTTTGGTGCTTAAAAGATGGTAACAGTAAGCAAACAATATTGAAATACGTTCTATACTATATTTCTGGAATTGTTGGAAGCAACATGAACCCTTACCCTACTTCAGCTTATTATCATATGTGTCTATCATTCAGAATATTTAATTTAGTTTAATTTAAAATTTAGAGTATCGGACATGTTGTTGCAGGTTAGTAATGATTTGCACTGGTTAGAAATTGGTCCTGTAATGCAGGGTAAGGGTTAATGACTGTATAAAACAAATAACCTTTTTGTAAAAACAAAACTTAAGGAAAGGAAACTTAACAAAACAGAAACAACTTAACAAAAAAAATTAACAAAACAGAAATATGCCCGGATGAGCAGATGAATATATGGTTGCGCACACCTGTTCAAGTGGTACGCATACAACCCGATGGTGCTGTACTTATAGAGGTTATAGATGACGAACGCGTTGTCATTTCACTCAGTGTCACATATGACTCAGAGTGAAGCATTTTCAGCCTTTCCTCCAATCAGCGCCACTCTTACAAAATCTCTCTTTATGGCTGAAAATACCGAGAATACCTTACCAAGCAATCCGACTGGTACATTATTTAGGCGGCATAAGGTCATACGAGGTCATAAAATCGTGCTTAATACGGTACGCCGAAAAAGGAATTAAACACATATCTATCGTGAAACATTTTCCCGCCCTGTATGTTCATACACCAACATCCCCATCGTGATTCATAGGATGTTGTTGCATAAAAATGAACGTGCTTACGCTACAGCTCATTGTTCAAATAATTCGCAAATTTTAATATATTACTAAAGCATATTTGAAATCGATGACAGTTTTAACAGATGTAAACATTTTGTTTTGAACATTAATGTTATGAACTTACTAATTTGACACAATTTCCCCGAAAATCTAGGCAGACAATGACAAGTGAATCCTCCTGTATCTGTATCCATTACACAAGTAGCTGAATTCGCGCATGGCACAGATATACACGGATCTATAAGGTAAAAGGTATATAAATAAATTATCAACGTACGACATGTCCTCGTTAAATAACTTCACTCGAGCGCACACCAGAGCAAACATGTTCTTGTTGCTGCTGAGGAGGAAAAGCAAAGGTTGATGCTCTATAGATGCTTATTTATTAGGAATATTATAAATGAGAGAGAGGTATTTGTTCTTTGTATGCGTTCTAAACAGTTTACTTAATATAAAGACATGGAATAATATGCAAGTTCTTCTGACTAAAATAACGGAACTTGACGGTATTTATATTTTCTGATGGTCGCGTCCATTAAGTTATGTCGTAACCCAATTTGATAACCTAATTAGTGTCAAACCTCAATATCTCGACTCTCGTGAGAAGATGATGACGTCATGCAAATTACATAACACAGTTATTTTTGAAAATCAAGAACTGTTGGCAGTTTGTATATTTAAGAATTTAACTGAATTTTAATTATAACCATTTCAACAAAGTTCATAAAAAATTTACCTAAGAAGGTTTAAATGCAAAGAAAAGGATCAATAAAATACAATTCTTTTCCACCGTTTGTTTTCAAAATGCGGAGTACCCTGATCACGTCACAAGTGCAATGGTGGGTAAAATATTGCAGACAGCGGTACCAATTTGAAACGTGTGTGTATAACTTGTTTTCAGATTTTGTTGCACGATTTACGATTTGTCGGATCAAAAGAAAACAATGATTAAAATATTTTGAAGTACAGGGTGAGCCCATGGCAATACTGGGTTATTTTCATCTCAGGGACCCGTAACAGCATATAAACATGTCTGAGGCTGAAATTATTAGCTATAATGCAAGTTTTCCTTTTAAAGTACGGACGTTAAATTCGATACAAGAAACGTTCATACATAGCTTTTTATTTTTCAAACACACACTTTTCTCCTTACCTGGAAGTTCAATTTGCTCTGTATGCAAACATTCTCACTTTCACCTCTGTAAAATAATTCAAAAAAACCGATATACAAGCGAAATACATTGAATATTCAAATATTATTCTCTAAATGAAATCATTGCTTTTTGAACCCACCAACCGTAAGCAATTAATGTATTTATATCGCAATAACTTATTTATGGATCTAAAAGCATTCCATTAAAACTGGTAAGGCATACGAGCCCACAGTCAATAAAAATTATCTCCAAAGATACCTCATGTCAAGAATTGTATTAAATCCCTTCCTCAGAGGGTTTTCCATAAGTTGAATAGAGTCCCTGCGAACAAACAGAGGCAATTAAAAGGGCCAAACGAGAAGGTAAGAAGATATAATGATTTTGTTTTGACCTTCATTTCATCTGCCAACGGGAGTTGATTCAGTGCTGAAAGATTTTAATTTAGTTATTATACATTGTAGACGACTCACTTATCGAGTAGTTCGTAAAACAGAATATTAAATTCTTATTCAATGAAAATATAATATGGCAGGTTTAATGATCTAAATCTGGTCTAACAGTACAATTTAAGCAACTACATTTATAAATAAAACAAGACGAAGTTAGTGCACCCTGGTTTATTATTAGGCCAGTAGAGGTAATTGATTGAGAGTGAAAGATGCAGAAAGGTCAAACCTGAACTATAAAGGTACAGAATGCATTAAAAGAAGCTAAAAACACAAAACACAATTTGATATTTATTTATTTGGTCCGTTTATTATACATATATATTACATAGACACATTATTTCTTGAATGCAGTCTCTGTTTTTGGTAACTGCTCCGCCTCCTTGAATGTGGGAAATCTATAGTAGGCAGAATAATGAATACTCATTAATTTTAATAAACTACTTCATGATAAAGTGGATCAAATTCTTCACCTATGCAATAATTTAAAAATGAGTTGGTTACTTTTTTGAAAATCCTTCGCTTGTCACTGGATAAAAACGATGTTTGAACTATAAAAGCACTTAGCATTCAATCTAATTAATCACTGGTCACTCATCTAATTAGCATATTCTGACAGGTAGCTCCTCCCGTCCTTTGGTGAGTGACCAATTTGTCTAATCAAAGCTCGTTAAAATTTTGATATTGTTAACAGGAGCAAGAACATGATCCATTTATTGGTAAATGTAATCCAATAAGGTAATAAAAATGGTCTTTTGATCTTTTTTTATGAGGGGGTGATTAATTTGTTTATTAGTTTATGCTCCTGAAGTCCAGTGTTTGTTTGTTTGTTGTTTTTTTAATTGATCAGGCGTTATTCACACCTGGTACTCTGCTGCTCTTTCTGCCCCCAAGACATATGTTAGTTTTGGCTTTTTTTATTGACTAAAATGCACAGAAAGGGTTGCATGGTAAACCTATTTAATTATAAAAATAATTTAATTGAAAAATCTTTGACATAAAATTAATGAACAACTGTCCCTTTTTGGCAACATTCCTCCCCGTATTTATAGGCATATAATGAAGACATTGTATTGTAGTTTAAATTTTGTTTTTGTTTCTTGATTATTTCCATGTAGATATTGTTCAAAATAATGCTTTCTTATTAACTTTATCTATATCTCTATTTTTAATTTCATTCTTTCCCCCTAAAATGACGTTTTGTTTATTCTTTTTATGAATAAAGAAAACACAGCAAATGCTTCTAGAAACATTTTAATTTTTAAGAAACAGGAAAATACACATTTTAAAAAAAAAGACAACTTTGGCCCATTTACTACAATAAGTATATAAATATTAAGAAAATAAATCACTTGATATTATAAATACAGTGATCCTAGTTCTGATACAACAATTCTCTGATGTTTCGAGGGAAAAAGCTTTTTTAAATTTCCAAACAGTAAATCTTTAAAATTACAAGACTGAATTTAGATTATTAAATGTGTTGATTTAATCAAATATGGTGTGATTGAATCAACTTTGACATCACAACATAAACTGAACTGACATTAATAACTATCTTAATGCCAGGCTTCAGTACAGAACGAAGCCAGTAATTATACTAGTGAATGAAAAAAAATGCTGTTCGAGTCTGGCCCTAATGTGTTTATAATTTGCAGTGTCCGTGGCACATGGACAGACCTTTTAATACTAACGGTACATCCCTTTAACATTAAATATAATCCGGTAAGAATTGAGAAAACATGGGTACATTTTGACCTGCAGGCGCATAACTGAGCGAACTCGTGAAAAAGGTAATTACATTGGCGTATAGTACCGTATAATCAAATAATGTATGCGTTTGAAAAGTCGAGCGTGCTGTCTTATGGACAGCTCTTATTCTAACTTTAAATTTCTAAATGGATTAAATTTGTTGAAACAATGTCTCAATTAAGGCCTGAAATGGAGATTAACATGCATTAACTTTATTCTACTCGAGGAATGGACAATCTGAAGATCTAAATTGGTCCGAATACTACTCATATTGTAAATTCTCTACCCCGTCTACTTATTTAAACGAATGCGGAGCGTTTTGACAGGAAAAACAGAAAAGGGACATACATCAATACGTCTTTACCCTAACCAAAATAATGTAGATTGATGTTTCCAAATAAATTAGAATGAGTTTTCATCCAACTTTCAATGAAATAAATCTGATTTTTGTAGCAACGCAATTCGCCAATCATTTGAAGAAAATGGCGTAACTGCATAAGGGGAAATAACATTAAATAAATATAAGTATCATGATGCGTGTTAGTTGTATGTATTTAATGTGAATAAAGTCCATTTTAGAACAACATGGGTTTTGAAGTTTACGATTAAATACCCCCAGACACTGCCTTACAAAAAAAATAAAATAAAAAAAACTGAATGCAAACTATCTTACAATAAAATTTAAGGTTAGCAAGAAAAGAGTTAAGCGTCATACATGACACTTGGAAACAAACAAAAGACAGCTGTGAAAATACAAACTTGTGGATGAACCTTCCCCGATTTGACCAAAAATGAACTAAATATGGTCCAATATTCAAATGGCCACTGTTGATTTCTCAGACATATAATCACAAATTAATTCCTTCCCCTGTTAAAAAAATACATATAAAAAACATTAAAAAAAACAATTTACATTATAAACAAACGATCTGATAGAAACGACAAAAATTTTCATCCTACTGCTTTCTGTCAAATTCTGTTCAGTTTAGTCATATTTTATTGCTCTGTGTTTCAAAGATACACACGATAGTATATACATCATTGTCAAATTCTGTAAAAAAATTGACGAAATCTCGTCAAAATTTCAAACAACCACTGTTGTTTTCTCCGACGTTCAATCAAAAATTCATTCTTTCCCCATGTAGAAGAAAGCAACAAAATTTAGAATATAATATAAACATTATAAATAAATGACCTGAACGGAAGTTTTTCACGGCATTGGTTAAATGTGAACTAGTCTTTAAAAGACATAAAATATACCATCAAAGGAAGCTTGATTATACGGTGATAATCAGTTTATCCATGAATAATTGACCGTGTCAAATCCTTCTTTTGCATACAAAATGGCGCGCGGGGAGCGCGTCATTTCTTGTAAACGAGATCTCGTTCAGTTACCACGTGGTCTTGACGTGATTCGCTCTATATGCCTTTGAAGTTGCGAATCTATTTATTTTTATAGCTTTTTGATTATGCTAATGTAACATACCCATATTTGTCTTTTGCCATGAAGCAGATCTTTTCCTTCCCGTGCAATGAATGCTCAAATGAAAGATCCGTTTGGTACATTGTTTCACCTTTATGTGTCACGATCTGTACTGGACCAAACTCAAACTTATCTATGAAGCTCTCAGTCACGTGTACGTCTACAACTTCGCTATAATCAAGTACAATAAGATATTATAAAGAAATATATATAAGTTAACAAAAGAGTTCAATATTTTATGATGTACATTTAATATGCGCCAACTGTAACGTCTAAACGCTGATGTTTGTTTGACGGCATTTGCTTATTTCTTATTGTTTATATTTAAAAATTATTCATCTGAAGAAGTTTATAAAAGCGAAACAATCATGCATTTAAGAAGAAAAATAACACATATAATCATGTCAAGAATATTGTATTTGACTTACATCGTTGATTTGACATATAACGCTACCACACATGTCGAATGGACTTTGCAGTCGACAAACTGGTCTGGTGACGGGATGTCGACAAAGTATGGTTTCCCCTGAAACAAAAAGGAAGAAATGCGATATACAATGTATGCTCAAATTTTGATACATCTTAGTCCCTACTGTTTGAAAACCACTTACTGAGTCTTAAGGTTTGCACTGAGTAGTAATGTATTATGACGGTTCCAGGCCAGTTTAACTCTATTTTAACCCTAATCTTTGACCTAAAGTGACCAATGCTGGCCCATTACCCTTGGTACAGTAAAAAACCTCCGGTTTGATGGACGTAAGTCCCTGGAACCAAGGTCCACTCACACAATTAAAAAACCCACAGGTTTTGAACCCAGTGAAGAAAACATATATTTTATATAAAATATATTTCATTAAAAACCCGGAAGTAAACTTTAAACTCCACACTGAAAAACAATTTACAATAGTTTTGTCCTTACTGATTGATGACGCACGGTGTTTATATATCCGCTTTACTACTTTACCGATAAGTAGGCCACGACTGTTACATGATCCTTAATATGTTACAAAAAAAGGAAAATGAAATGAAAAAAGATATTTACCCGTTCATATACTAACTCTATAACCTATAACTTCATTTTTATAACTCCATTTTATCGTGAACATGTACACAAGTTAACTTTGCTGAACAGGTGGTTATTGGTTTCTCACCGGAGAGAATTGATGCTCTTGAATTAAGTTACTATTAAGTAGAGTTTTGTCCCTTTGACCAAATGAAAACGATAAATCAGAACAGCTTTAGTAATACGTGAAATAGGAAGCGATAGTGTTTTTATTATACCCCGGCATCTACTGTTGCGGGCGGCATATAGTGATTGTCCTGTCCGTTCGTTCGTCCGTACGAGGTTAACCAAATGGGACCGTTTCGTCTAGCATCAATACCACTTAAAAGAATAAATTGATACTAATACAGATGTAACCTGTGACCATTTCTCATCTTCAAACATCACCTGACCTCAGTTTGACCTTGACCTTGACCTCGTTTTGGACTTAGGTTTCTTTGTATCAACAAGGATGCCACCGGGGGCATCATGCGTTTATTGAACACAGCTCCTTGTTTTGTCAGTAGTTTTTAAAAAAAATTATAATTGTTTGGGAGTAGTATAGAATATAACGTTTTTGACACATTTTGACAGTTGTATAGAATATAACGTTTTTAACCTTTATTATGAAAATAACTTATAATTGTTTGTTCATTATGTTTTACATTGTTTACTCTTAGTATTTTATACAATAAATCATAAATGTCTATACCATCTTGTAACATTTTTATGAAAAATAAACAATAATAGCCACACAACACACTTATTTTTTTTGATATTGTATGCTGTTATACTTTACTCCAGGTATATAACTGATTACTTCTTTTGGCGGAGGAAGTCCAAATGGGTCAAAGTGTTTTATTTACATAACATACCCCGTGTGTTCCAGACCCAACAGAGTTACCTAAATTGATTATTCCGCATTCAACCGGAGACTTTGTATTTGATCCTTTTGTTTCTGGTAGATTATTTCTACTAAATACACCCCTAAAGTTTTTAATTTTTAATTGTTTTACCCATTGTTCAATTTCAAAGTTAGAGATTGGTTTGTTTATAATTTTTTTTTTACAATAGGAATTTGTCTGTAATGTCTTCTTTGAGAATCTAATCTATCTGTATACCTTTTCCACTAAGAAGGGATGTAATCAAAGGTATTCCGAGACTAGCAGCTAACATACCTAGGAAGCCACCGTTTTGTTTCTGTTTTTGAGTTAGCTTTATTACACCAGTCCCCATTAATTGTTTTCTTTGATTAGGTGTAAGATATGGTGATATCATATTTCTCTTATCATTAGCTACCGAAATCATACCATTTCCAAGTATTTTACTAACACCAGTACTGGCAAGACCGTACAAAGCACCGACGCCTAACGGCTCTAATATTTTGGGAGCCATTTTTGCAGCTATTGGAAGTGCTGTTCGACCTAACAGACCAGCCAAAGCTCTCAAGAATCCTCCATTTTGGCCTTGACTGGACATTTGGTTTTTTTTTTTGAAATTGTAATTTCTAATCCCTTCTTATTCCTAATAGACATTTCATTTTGATTAATCTGTGATTTGTTAAAAGTAAAGGAAAGTGTTCACGTAATTGTTTATGTTTTAATCTAAAAGTATATGGGATTTTATCACTGTAAGCTTGTGCTTTTTTTTCTGTCCATCTGTTAAATTTACTTTATTATCGATATAATTTGATATCATTATATATTTTATATATATTTTATTTAAACAATAACAAGTTCATTTCCAATAGTATTTATTTCAACTGTTTCTTCATAAATACAATTGCGTAAACACGGATATTAGCTGCCGGCCGAACATTTAATTTAGCTGTTAATGTAATGTGCTTAGGATCTTCTGTTATTCCTTCCTTTTTAAATTCTAAGTTAAAATGAACAAATTCAAACAAACTTTGAAAATTGAATATATTTAAGAGACTTCCAATGGTTTTATTAATTTGTTTATGAAAATAATTAAGAACATCATCATAAATTCTTGATATACATGTATATTCTGTTTCTGGATAAAAAAAAAAACACACCATTACCAACTTCAAGACGGCAAGATTCCAGCCTACAATTATTATCTGCTGTATTAGCTTTAAATATATCAAATAAATGTGGATTATGTTCTTGTGAATTACTTTTATCAGGTCGTTGTAAATAAACAAACACATGTTCGGGGTTTTTTTACACCGGCTGTTATTCTAAAAATTATATTATTTTGTTGTGTATCTACAGATTGTGTTATCATTTCACGAAGGTATTTCCAACTTTTTGCTTTCATATATCTTTCAGAAATTAAATTAATTCTATATAGATTTAAAAGTAAACGTGGAACCCACAAAATTAATTTAGCAACAATTAACCTACCTGCATCGGCAGCATTAGCTCTGTAAATTAATTCATCATCATTTATTAATTGTAATGTTATTTGCATTTGACTTGGGGGTAACATGTTTTGTTCCAAACCCTAAAAAAAGGAATAATTATTTAACGGAATTTTAGCATTTACCTCATTACCACCTTGGATTAATACCTTTATTATATCCAGCTTGGTCATCCCTACTCTCAGCACTATCGGTATAATCTAAATAAATAAATTCATTTGTTCCAGTTGATTCTGCATAATCCTTAGATAGTTCAATTAAAATTTTTTCATTTATTACCTTGTATAAATTATTACAATCATAGACAATTTTTCCATTTTGTTTAATTATTAGCTGATCAATTATTAAAGCTGCATTATTAATTAAGGCAATTTGATCATCACCGCCATAATTATTACCATAAGCAAGTTTATTAACTTTAAAACTTATTCAAAATAACCATTAAACCAATCAAAATATGAACTTCTATCATTAATTGTAAAGTGATACCCACTTTTCTGTTGTTTAACATTATTTCCCAAGACAGAAATTAAAGGTGTATCTAATTGAATAGGAGTTATTTCGTATCTTTCACAATACTGTTTTGTTCTAAACATGTATATTATATATTATTTTATTTTTTTTATAAATTAATCTGTTAATACGTTTACGCGTTCCAGATCCTGACAATAATTCATTTAATCTTATATTAATATCCTCCTCATTATTTGAATTTGTTTTTTGTAATTCCTTAGCAATTAAATTACCAACAGCAGGTGTTACAGTTTTTTAAAACTTTAGATTTTTTCTGTTATACTATTAGCAGCTAAATTCCCGACTTCTGTTCCAATCTTTTTTGTTCCACTTTCAAGCGCAGTTTTTCCTGCAGTTTTCAGAGTTTTTTTTCCAGCACTACCAATTGAAGATGCAACAGAAGATGAAAACAATTTTGTTAAAGTCTCAAACATACCTAAACCTTGTATAATTTCTTTTCCAGTTTGAGCATCAACATAAATAAATATTCCTTTATTTTTATCATAAACTTTTTTGTACATTATATATTTATATTGCTTTTAAAATTAGTGTAAAACTTGTTTCAACTCCATTAAAATTGATTATTCTACCAAACACATCTGTAATATATATTCTAATTGAATTGATAATATTTTTATTAATTTCAGAATATCCAACTTTCTGTGGTTCTTTTGTAAATGGATAAGCTCTTGTTAAATCTGCAGTACTTAAAGCATAGATAATATCACTAAAATTACCATCAACAAGTGAATTATCAATAAGATCACAATGAATGTAAGTTGTATCCACAGAGTTAGTTATATTTGGTGTCGTAGTTCTCCATTCAGTATTTCTCAAAGCTTTTTTCTCAAATCCAAGCAATGTTTGAAAATTTGACATTCTCAAATCCAACATAAAATTATCATGAATTGAAATTAAGATTTCAAAACTACTTATTATCTGATTTATCAAATTCAAAATCACCATTGCTTATAAGTGTTTCTTTGATATAATTATTGATGTCTGTATAACTGTAAGAACCATTTGTAAATAAAATATCTTTCCAATCTTTACCATTATTATAACGAATTCTTTTATTGTCATATTCATCACTAATATTATGCCAAGAGTAGGTCATAGTGTTAATACTATTCAAACCAACAACATAAGTTTTATTTAAAATTAAAGAACGACTGAATCTGACTGTAAAATCGCTTGGAGTATTTTTATTATCGTTTTTAACTGCTTCAGAACTTAACACTATTTTTTGTTCCATTTATATTCAAGAAGAATATTTTTTTTATAACATTTCATGTTCTTTTGGTAACAATTCATTCATTTTTAATAGTTCATCAATTATGTCAATACCTTCATTTTTTAGTTTTTCATTATTATTTCCAGCATCAATCGAACCACAAATAAGCTCTAAGTTATTAACAAGTTCTTCTGGATTGCATGGACAAACATCATAACCTTGACCCCTAATTATATTTTTAAATTTCATACATCTTTTATTGATAGGTAATCCTGATTTTTTCTGTTAATTCTTTAAATATTTTCCTAGAAAATATTTAATGTTTTTTATTATTGTTATATCTTTTATTAATTAGATCAATCAAATCATCATCAACTTTAACGTTAATAACTTCTTTTCCAGTGTTTTTATTTTTAGCAATCAATTTGTTTGACCATAATGTTTATTAAGATCAATCAATAAATTACCGTATTGTCCATTTGGTGAAACTTTATATGAGTTATGATATCTTATTCCCTTTCCAAATATCTCTGAGTCTTTAATCATTTTTGATAAGAGATCACTGTATTTTCTAAGATTTTCTCTGTGTAATTCTAACTCCAAAACATACTCACCTGCAGCAATAGGTTCTGCATTTGTAAATTCAATGGTTTTTCTCTACTATATTTATTTATATCACGAGTACAGTTCTTTAAATACTCGGTAACCTTTTTTCTTGTTTTTACCCAATAGTCTTTATCTTTGCTTATTGCTAACTCTGATAATGTAGGTAATTCATATTCTGATAATATACCTTTATTGATATTTATATCTAAATTTGCTTCCAATTCTTGTTCTGATTCTTCTAATTCATCATTTGTTTCATCAATTGTTGGAACCGGTGTTTTGGTTATTCTCATCTTTTCTCTTCCGTAATCTTCTAATTCTTTTAATTTATTTTGAGGAACCCATCCAACAGGTTCATCTCCCCAATCTATTGGTATACAGGGAGCCGGTTTTAAAGCTTGTTGTTTTTTAGGTTTTTTCCTGCATTCCTTTAGTTAATTCAGTAATACCTTGTGCTAAATCTTCTGATATACTTCTTGGAAGTAACGCTAATTGCTCTTTGATTCCAGGTAATGCTTTTAACTGACTTGACAATTCTTCTTTTTGACTTTCTATTCCTTCTGTAATTGGTTTATAAATTTCACTATACATTTCTCGACCAGTAGCTTTTCTTACTTTTTCTCTCATTATTTCCCCTCTTTTAGCTCTTACTTTTTGTCCAACTAGGTTGTTTATTTCTCTCATTTTTTTAAGTTTTGCTAGCATTTATATAATAATATAAGATAATGTAAGATAATGTAATATTATTATATAATGGAAATTCGAAATTATGATACAAAAAGTGATAAATCTAATAACTTTAAGCAATTTTATCCTTTATGCCAGATGCATGTTATAGAATGTTAATATGTGGATCTTTCGGATCAGGAAAAACAAATACACTAATGCATATGCTCCGAAAACCTCTTATATATTATGATAAATTATACCTATATGCTAAAACCTAGAACAATCTAAATATCAGGATTTAATTAATTTCTTAAATAAAATTGCAAAAAGAATTAAAGAAGATCCAGATGAAATACTTGAATTTTCTAATTATGAAATAATTGATGTTAATCATCTTGAATCAGAAAAACAAAAGGTAGTAATATTTGATGATTTTATGTGTGAAGAAAAACGTTTCAAAATGAAATAACAAAATACTTTATTCAAGGACGTCACAAAAACTGTTCTGTTATTTATTTAAGTCAGTCTTACTATAAAACACCAAAAGATATTCGAATTAACTGTTCACATTATATTCTATTTGAAAGTCCAGGTAAAAAGGAAAATGATATGTTTTGTAATGAACAAAATATAAATCATGATTCTTTTGCCAATGCAACAAAACAAAAATATGATTTCTTATATGTTGACAAACCAAGGAAGTTTTTAAGAAAAACCTTTACAGGAATTATATAGGATGGGAGTTTTAAATGATGTCAAACAAATAAGGGAACCCAACAGCATAAGTAAAGTTAAATCTGATATTGATTTAAATGAATATGCTACGAGAAAACAATTCAAAAAGCTTAAAAAGGACATGGACTCATATCTTCATAAAAAAAGGAACTTGATAACACAATGAACAGACCATTAGATATGGGAGGTAATGGAATAATTAATTTAGGAAATCCAGATAAACCCAGTGATGCAGTTTCAAGACAGTTTATATTTAAAAAAATTCAAAGTGTAATAGAAGACTATAATCTCGAAGACACCAAAAGTATTAAACATACATTAGAAGAAAAAGTAAAGAATATTGAAGAATTAGAAAAAAAAAATAAAAACAATTCATTATTAATACAGTGAAACACCGCTCGCTCGAGGTCGCAAGGGGATGAGCAAAATGCTCGAGTTATCCATGATTTCGAGCGACCCAAACATTGACCAACATACGAAGAAAATTTAAGTTTGTTTTACCAGTTGTCATAGAGACCATTTGCAGAGGAAACGGTGATGCGTAATAATAACACACTCGTGACATTTTCACAAAAACATATTGCAAACGTTAACGTTATTTATGACAGATCGTTAATGGCACATGTGAAGAAACAGCTAAGACATTTTATTTTCATGGTTTTTTTTATTATTTTTTTTTATTTTAAATACTGTAATCGAATTCGCAATTTTCTTCTCCAAATTAAGATCTCATAATTATTGTCTCAACTTTATGAAAAGACTATCTTATTTCCTTTATTTGCATGCAAACAACTGTTGATTAAAATATTCAGACCTCATAATTATCTCCTCGATCCCGCAGAAAAAAGTAATAATTAATAACTTTAATAATTTTTCTTCCACCTTTCATCAATAATTAATCTCATTATCAGGTCAAATATATACATTTAAGATAGTCGGGGAATTGGCCATGCAATTCTCACGGCGTGCGAAAATTTTAAATTAACCGATACATTCTGACCGCCGAAGGTGTGAAAAATTTTGACACCTCTGCTCGAGTTTGCCATAAGCAACAAAGAGTAAATTAATACACAGGGACCAGGTGTCATGCTCGAGCGATCGAGTTATCGATGCTCGACCCAGCCATGGTAATTTCACATAGAAAATAGAAGGAAATCGGCCGGGACCACACGAATTGCTCGAGCGAGCCGGGTGCTCGAGTCATCGATGCTCGAGCGAGCGGTGTTTCACTGTAGTTCAATTATAAGGTAAAATTGAAAAAGAAATGAAAGCTATGGTTGATTCTATTAAAGAACTTGAAGAGAAATCTGATTTGACAGATATTCAGATAAAAAAGTATTTAGAACAATTTTTGAAATAATATACAATCAAGTTCAGGAATATTAAAAGATAGACTGATTAAACATGAAGAACTAAAAGAAAAGATTATTGAATCCGAGAAAAAGTTACAAAATATGTATCAGTTAGAAGTTAGAACAGAAATAAATAAACTAAATACTGAAATGATAAAAAAGAATCAAGATTTGTTAGACACATTTTCAAATAAATTTGCAGAATATAAATCTGAACTTGAAAAGGCAGCTTCACAAAGAGGTGATGATCATGATACAGCATAAGATAACCTTAAAAAAGAGCTTAATTCTAACATAGAAAATTTTAAGAAACAACTTCGGATCTTGATTAGTAATGTTGACACACGTCACAATTTAAAGTACGCGGCCTTAAGTACACTTACAGGTCTATTACAAAAAGATATTAACGAATTTAATGCTAAAATTGAAAACATTAAAAATAAACTGGACTTTGTAGTTGAAAAATCAGTTAAACAAGGAGAATCAATTACCACTACCACTAATGCCGAAGAAATTACAAAAGTAAAAAATGCTTTTTTAAAACAAGAAACACGATTAGCTAGAACAAAAAATACTGTTGACAATTTGTCTGCTTCTAAAGTTGCTACAACAAAACGAGTTGATGATTTAGCTGAAGTAATTATTGAACATGAAAATAAATATAAAGCAATAGAAGAAGAACCAGAAAAAGTAAGACGCGAAGTGTTTCTTTTCGAATACTACAATAGCAAACAACTACATGTAAAATATTATCTTGGAACAAAATTTGATATTGAAGATAAACTGTTACAACAAAAAGTGACAAATACTCGAGATTTTTTTGTATTATTTGGGATACGAGTTTATAAGATTACAGATTATAAAAGTTTTATTAAAAAAGATAATCTTAAATTTGAAATCCAACAAGATGGGGATTACATAATTGAAATGAATATTATCACTGAATACTCTGGAAAGAATTAAGATTGTTTATTTTTGAATGGTGGAGCGAATATACAAACGGATATGAGCATATATCACCTGAGTTTAAAAATACAACACTGTTTTTTTTTTTTAAGAAAAAAATTGAAATAAATTTAAGCAAAGGAACATGGTTTACAATTTTGCCAAATTTAAACATTAGAAACACACCGATGGATTTTACTTTAGAACCAGGAAGTTATGTCAGATTCTATCTTGTTAATTAATTACTGTGTTTTTTATATAATGTTAATATTTAATAATATAAACGAAAAAGTAAATAAAATAGAACGGCAAATAATAAGAAAACCTTCTTTGTTTTTAACATCTGCAACAGAAGATGTTGCTGGATTATTTAAATGGAAAGTTGTAAATGCTAGTCCTGGTTTAGTTCAAAATGGTAATAATGTAACAATTAAACAAGATTGTATTTTAATTATTCTTATAGATGCAATTAAATTAGATAAAGGAGAAGGGAGTATCCAATTAAAAAATAAAGAAAAGAAAATTCTTCAAAGTTATAATGTAAAAAATAACAGAATAAACGAAACTATTTCTATTAATTATGCTGATCAATTTAAAACAAATGATGTTATTTATATAGATGGTTTAAACGTTAAAAATATTCAATTAACAATTGATGGTTTGACCGTAGGCTCATGTATTAATACCATTATCAAGAATATATCCTTTATCGTCATAGCATGATAAAGATGTTTTATTTATAACATAACTGGAAATATTGTACTTATCAGAACGAATAACTTTAAAGGTATGGTTAATTTCGGTTGAATTAAACAAAGTATCTTTGTAATTTTCATGAACTATTGTTTTCTTAACAATATGTTTTTTATTCCTTTACATTTTTTAATGTTAACCTGAGCTTTATGCTCAGATGAAGTTTCTAATAAATCTGAATACATTTTACTTCTTAATCCAACAAATTCAAAAATGGGAATGCCGGCAGCCTCATCTTTGAATTTTCCTATTACTTTTTTGTTGTAATCAAAATAAAACTTTGAATTACTATCATAATCACTATTATCAAATAAATCTTTGTCCTAATAAAAATCCTCATATGCATCTTCAGTCTTTATTTCATAACATAATGAATCAATGTCAGTGAATAGTAATTTACAATTACCTTTATACTTTTCTTTAATGTAATTATAATGAAAATCATACATTAGATATTTTGATAAATCTAGAATACACATACCAACATAACAAGGTCTGTTTAATAATAAACTTTTCTTTATTCTATGAATACCAAACAAATTCTTATTAAACATTGTTGAACTAACAAATGAAGGTTTTGCTATATACTTTAATAAAATATTTACATCATGTGTTAATTTAATATTGATTATTTTGCGTAAATTCTACATCGTCTTACCGAATACAGAGTAATTCATGAGTTTAAAAAAGTCTTTTTCAAATGGATTTTTTGCTTTAGATCTTTTTTGAGTATTAAAATCAATATATCCTTTTAACCAAGGACTTTCGTCAAAAGTTAATATTCTGTGTATTTTTGTTACTTTTAATCCTAATTGTGCATACAGTTCAAGATATTTAAAATGAACAACATAGTTTTGTTTTTTCAATAAAGTTGGAACTAATTTGTTTACATTACTTTTTCCTATTTCAAATTCTTTTTTGATATTTTTACTATAATTTGAAAGCCATTGATCTTGAATGAGTATCTTTTCAGGAGCTAAGGGATAATCATTGTGAAGATCGTGTAATTCTTTCGGATATTCAAGATCACATTCAATTATAAAGTTAGTTTTAACTTTTGCAATTAATTTCTTATATTGTTTTAAAGTGACCCATTTAAAATTTCCAGAGGGTAAAGGTCGGCACATGGCCCAACCGCAAAGATTATTGGCGTCGAGGTACATAATGTATTTAGATTTTAATTTTGGATTATAGTTTTTCATATATTTATTGTTTGCTTTGCTGTAACGATTAGCTATATAACTTATTCCTCTTCTCAGTCCCTTTTCAATAAAAAGATACATATCAATATCAGTTATTAAATCCAAATTTATTCCAGTCATTTTTAACATTGCATCCCAAGTAAATAATGACAAGGGTCAAGTTTATAATATTCCAAACATAGTTTCCTAAAATTTTCAAAAACATCAGCTAAAAGTAATACGTCAGTTTTCAAATATAGATCATGATATTCTCCCATTGTTTTATTTCTAAATTTATTCCAAACATTTTTAGCATGATCATATTCATTGTCAGATATATGTGTTTCGTTTAAAATTGAAAAAAAAAACTATTCTTTAGGAGATAATTTTGTTTCTTTAAATTTATTAAATGAATCCATGTAATCATATGGATAAATACCTTTTGTTTTAATAATTCAACGTTATCACTATCAAATTCTTGAGAAGTGTACTTAAATTCTGAAATATTTTTTACTAAGTTATCCAATGGTTGAGACATAAATTGAAAACCATCTATAAAAATCAAATCACTTACCATAAATGCCATATATATTTCCATATCATTAGGAATAACATCTATTTCTTTTTTAAATTTTCCTATTTGTTGCATAATAAAATGACCATCATAACCTCTTAAATTATGATAAATAACAGGAATTTTATGTGTAAGTCTAAAATTAATATTACATTCTGAGTGAGCACTTCCTCTAAATTTTCATGTTATATGACAATGATCTCGTACAGGATTTTCATTTTCCTTATATTCTTTTCCACAAATATGACAAGAGGTTTGTTTTTTAAATAAAGCTTCATCTTTTTTAGACATTCTCAAATCTTTTTTAAAGTTTTCATTAAATATGTCCTTACAATACTCTTCTTCCTCAAGCATTTTTTTAAATAAATTTATAAACTGCATTAGGACCTCTGTAAACTTGTGTTGGTTTAGTATATTTATCATCATAACAACAAACAACTTTATAACCGTAACCACAATCTATACGTTTTTGATATGGTTCAGTAAATGAAGATTTAGGTGATGGTAAAACAAAAGATATTTTTCTAGTTATTGATTCAAAATCAGCATAAATTACAAAAGATACGGCTAAGCCTTTATGATAATTTTTAAAATGTATTTTACTTCCATCTTTTGGCATTTTTACAGCTTGAATACCATTAATAGCTAAACAATTTGGAATATGTTCATTTAACATTCTTTCTTGTGATAAACATTGTAAACATGATTTGCAAAAAAATATTTTTTATTTTTATGTTTTGTTTTGTTAAACATTAATCTATTAAAGTCTTTTATCCAAACATAATGGTTTATCTTATCATTATTAATTAACAACATGTCACAGTGTTCTTCATATTGATATTTTGATACGTACAATAGATAAATTATTATCTTCATAACCAAATATATTAAATGGAATATAATTCTGAGTTTCTATTTTAGGTATTTGATTTAATGTTACAGGAAATTTTATTCCTTTATAATTGAGTTTTTCTATATTTTTTTTATATTTTGAAGCTCTTTCAGAATGTTTTGTTACAGGAAATTTGTAAGCTAAATGACGCCATCTAAAACATTCATTATTATCATTCTTTATATTTATTAATCCTTTCAATGAATTTTGTAATGGTTTTGGTATTTCTAAATAACTAGAAGCAGCCAGTGGTGTATATTTATATCTATTTATATAATGAGCATCAACTGACTCTATTCTCCAGTCACTTCCTTCTGAAATCCAATTACCAATTCTATTTATTATTTCATCAAAAGCTTGACGTAAAGTGTTTTTTATTTCGTTTGTATTAATAATAATTAAAGCCTTTGATTGAAAATAAGCTGATTTATATATTGTATCTGTTTTACTAATTTTTGCAAAAGTTATTTACAAAACAACATTTATTTTTATACCTTTTAAAGTTTTAAGTTCAGATCTAAGAATATCAAATGAATCTTCTATATTTGAATATAACTGATTTTTTGGATCTTGTCTATATGTAATTTTAATTTCAAATTTCTTAATGTATTGATTTGAACACCTCCCAGTTTCTCTAACAGCCATCTATATATTATATTTAGAAAAAAAAATCGCTAAGTCAAAAAATAAATAAAGTTTAAGAAATAAAATATGTAAATTTATATCTTTTTCCATTAGTTTCTGATATTCCACTTTTTACTCTATTTTCCCCTTCACAGCACATTTTTATTGACCCAGAATTAATATCAAGGTCTTTAAATGCTGCGTAAGTGCTTCTATATATTTTTTCTTCATTAGTGTCACAATCGGTTGCAATAACTTATTTAGGATTGTTTCGATAATTATTTGGTCTGGGGCAATCACATCATATTTCATTACTTTCCTCTTCTGACATTAAACAACCACAATCCCATTCAAATAAATACTTTTTTAAAAGATAAGGATCTATAACATTTTGTAATTTATCTATCACATGTTTTTTTGTATTCATCGCTAACTATTTGATCAAGTTTTGATTTAATAACGTTTCTTTTTTTTAGTACTTTTTTATATGAATTTCTATCTTCATTCATTATTTCTCCTAACGTGCTAGTTAATTTTAGCATAATCATTCTATCTACCTTTCTATTTACCATTTATATAATATACTTATAGAAAAAAATCTTTAAAAAAGCACATAAAGAAATAAATTCAGCAATCTAAATTTAATACAACTCTTCTTCTTTTTTATTTCTGTATCCGTTAAGTTTAAATTCCTTCATGTACATTTCAAGAGGCATCGAATAGATTTTTCTCTTTCTGCATTTCTAACAGTATTGTAAAAATATCTTGAATAACTTTATTTGAATCTTCTTTATTTACTTTTCCAATCCGTGCTTTTGTTATTATTTGTTTTATTTTGTGGTGATGTAATTCTAAAATAGCTTTTTTGTCTTCAACTTTTAGTCTATTAATAAATATTGTAATTACTGATGGAACAGCGCCAGCAACTGCTACAAATATAGGAATAGCTGGAACAAGTGCTAATGCAGCCGAGCAACCAAAAATACCTGCTGTAATTTGTAATCCTGTATTTACTCTTCCACAAAATTTATAACTTTTTCTGTAAGCAGCAGCAAGTTTAGTCAAGTGGATAATTAATTGATCTATTGTTTTATTACTCATTTATATAATATATTTTTTTAAATTTCAATTTCTTCCAATTCACTAAATGGAACCCAACTATTAAATTTTTCGCTATAACTTTTCCACTTTACTAAAGCTTGTTTTTTCTTACAGTCTCGTCTAATAACTTTTTCTATTCTAAAAGCCTCTTGTTTAGTAGGTAAAAGTTCTTGCTCATAAAAGGAACCCTGAATTATTTCATTATTCAAATCTTTTATAGTGTATGTTCTGGGATTTGTATTATGAATTTTATCAATTATAAATATTTCGTCTGTCCAGTTTGGTGTATATCCTTTTCCAAAATGTCGCTTAAGTTTGCTTAAGTGAACCCGATCACCAATTTTAAATTTTGATTTACTCTTTGGTATCTTTAAATTACCATATAGATTAAAGTAAACAGTACCTTTATTTAAGTTTTTACTAGCTTCAGTCGGTGTCATTTTTATACTAGAATGTTTTGTTTTGTTATATTTATCAACCATTTCCTGTAAATTGTCTAAATAAGTGTAAGTATTATTTGCTGTAAAATATTTCCACATTATTCGTTTAAGTGTTCTATTAAATCTTTCAATTACTACAGCTTTTCCTTCATTAAATGTATGATACATGTTAATCTTATTTTTATTCAAAAATGATTCAAACTTTTTATTATAAAATTCTTTTTCTTCATCTACCCATAAATTTGTAGGTGTTCTACCTTCAGAAATTATTTTTTCAAATGCTTCAGTAACAGATTCTTCAGTTTTATTTTTTAATGGAATAACCCAAGCATATTTGCTGAACACGTCAATAACGGTTTACAAGTACTTCACACCTTTATTATATTTTGAAAAAACTTGCATATCGATTAAATCAGCAGACCAAGTATCATCAATATCACTAACTATCACTCTTCGTTTCATAAATTTTCGTTTAATTGGTTTATGTAATTCTTCTGCTAATTCATCACTCCATGTTATTTCGGGGGTCATTTTGAGTGAGCTTTTTACCCAAGAACTTACGTTCAAGTAAATACTCTACCCACTTTTTCAGTTTTTTTATTTTTGTTTACGCCCGAGTGAGCTTCCAGCTCCCGAGGACCTACGTCCAAGTCCAAGTTTATATTTCGTTTTTTTTAATTGTTGGTTTTACAACTAAATGTTTTGCAATCTTTTCTCCAAATGTTTTTGATTGAGTTTTATTTAAGTTGGAAAGCATTTGCTTGTCACATATACCCTTTTTTCACCACTGTGGTAGCAAAAGTCATGGTCCATACATACTGCGTCTAGTTCATTAACAGGAGGCCCATTTTCTAAGGGATTTCCTGGTCCACAATAGTTATATCCTGGAAGTGTTAAACTTTTCTTAAGGTAACATTGCTTTATGAATATCTAAATTACCCCCTGTACTTTTAACAAACTTTGATTTCATTCTTCCACAAGATGAACAGGTAGCCATTATCATTTTTCCCCGTTCTTTTGCTGTAACATAATGAGGATTTATATTATCAGTAAATTTTCTTTCTTTTAAACAATATATTTTATTCTGTAAACTCATTTGTGTTATATGTATTTAAAACATTTTAATTTTTTTCACTGGGTTCAAAACCTGTGGGTTTTTTAATTGTGTGAGTGGACCTTGGTCCCAGGGACTTACGTCCATCAAACCGGAGGTTTTTACTGTACTAAGGGCAATGGGCCAACATTGGTCACTTTAGGTCAAAGATTAGGGTCAAAATGGGGTTAAACTGGCCTGGAACCCTCATAATACATTACTACTGCACTGTCCGTGCGTCCAGCTCCTTCTTTTGTTATCCATTAACGGGTTTTGAAATACATAGGCACAAACGATTCCTGAAATAAGACGATTTGTCAAGCACAAATTTAGTTTAATGTCAAAGTTCCATTTAGATATCAATGGTTAAAAGCAGCACCAATTTGGCCTTTTGTACTTTTTATCAATGAATGGAAATTATCTTGACATAAATATTCTCTAGAACAAGACGATGTGTCGCATGTAAAACTCTGGCCCATCACTCAAAGGTCAAGGTCAAAGCATTTTGGTCAAAATAATTTTTTATATCAATCATTTTAAACAAAAACATATCTTTGATACCCAATTTACTAAAGAGAATTTTAGAAAGAGAATTTTAAAATTATACTAGACTTTACAAAAGGTTTAATAACCAGAATTACCACTCTTTTACTATTTAATATTTTAAGAGTTATTAACAGTCGTCAATTTCTCGTTTTTATTTCAAATACGCTACTGTAAGAAAGAGTGCTACGACGCAAGTCTTTCGTGTTGGCATATTTATTCTCACACAGACCATAACTTTATCAGATCAGGTGGTTTCAACGTTGTTTTAGAGGACGAAATGAAACTTTTCCCCGGTCAGAGTCTTTTTACCGCTCAAACAGTAAAAATCTATTTATTTAAACAATGGTAGATATTTATAGAATAAACAAGGCCAAACAAAATACTTACTTTCTTCGTAGCACTCTTTCTAGTTGTTGCGTTTTTTTTAAACAAAGCGCGTGAAAAATTAGCAAAATGTTAAAAAAAGGCAAGAATTGATTATTACTCAGAGAAAATAGAATCAAGTGAACGAGACCAAAAAAGCTTGTTTAAAATAACGAAACATTTATTGAACGGTCCAAGTGAAGCGGCACTTCCATCAGGCAAGAACCCAGAACTACTAGCACAGGAGTTCAGCGATTTCTTCATAGATAAAATAGAAAAAATCAGAACTAATATTGCATCCCAGGATCAGAATGAATCATTTACTCCAGAAGACGGACGCATATCACAATGTGATACCGCGCGTTTGACTAGTTTCAGTCCAGCAACAGAGGAGGAGGTGAAAAAGCTTGTTCAAAAGTCAGCTAATAAGTCATGTGAATTAGACCCTCTTCCTACATGGCTCTTGAAATCTTGTATAAACGAACTTCTCCCAATATTGACGAAAATTGTTAACATCTCTCTAGAAAGTGCAATCGTGCCAGAATCATTTAAAACATCACGAATAAGACCATTGTTAAAAAAGCCAAGTCTTGACCAAAACACACTCAAGAATTACAGGCCTGTTTCCAATCTGCCATTCCTCTCAAAAATCCTTGAAATAGTGGTAAACAGAAGAATTGAGGAACATTTGACGAACAATCAATTACATGAAAAAAACCAGTCAGTATACAGAAAATTTCATTCAACTGAAACCGCATTGTTAAAAATTCAGAACGACATTCTCGAATCCCTTGACAAAGGTGACGTCACAGTTCTTGTGATGTTGGACCTGTCGGCTGCATTCGACACCATTGACCATAACACCCTTCTTCACAGACTCGAATTTAATTTTGGATTTGCCGATAAACCCCTTCAATGGGTGGCATCATATCTAACAGACCGCTACCAAACAGTATGCATCGATGGCAAACTCTCTGAACCAGTCCTTATGAAATTCAGTGTTCCTCAAGGATCTGTTCTAGGCCCAAAATTCTACACGATGTACACAAAGCCTGTCGGGTCCATCTGTAGAAACCACGGTCTAAACCACCACTTTTATGCAGATGACTCCCAACTCTATCTATCGTTTAAACCAGTTGACCAAGCATCAAAGGCAGCCACAATCACACGAGTTGAACAATGCCTAAAAGAAATCATCTCATGGATGAATTCAAACATGTTAAAATTGAATGCAGACAAAACTGAAGTAATTCTTTTTTCGAGTCAAAAACACTCCAAACATGTTGAAAATCTAGAACTGAAAGTTGGCGAATCGAGCATAAGACCATCAAAAACTGTTCGAAACCTTGGTGCTACGCTTGATTCGAACATGCACATGGACCATCATGTTAATTCTGTGACTCGAACATGTTACGGCCAAATACGACACGTTGGTCATATTCGACCATATTTGACAACTGAAGCCACAAAAACCCTGATAAACTCGCTTGTGACCTCACGATTAGATTACTGCAATGCTCTTTTGTACGGCGTGCCAAAATCAACAACGAGCAAACTGCAAAATGTCCAAAACACAGCTGCACGTCTTAATACGAAAACAACCCGTTTTGTAACATATAACACCAATCCTTAAAGATCTTCATTGGCTTCAAATACAAGATAGAATCAAATACAAAATTCTCATTCAAACATTCAAGGCCTTGCATGGACAGTCGCCGGTGTATATGAGAGACTTACTGGAGGTGTACGTGCCAACTAGAAATCTGAGGTCAGCAAATGCAGCAACAACCCTTGTGCCATAAAAAAGTCGACTGGTTACCTATGGGGATAGAAGTTTCAGGGTTGCCGCCGCAAAACTATGGAACTCTCTCCCTGACAATCTCAGAAAAGATTCATTACTTAATTCATTCAAAAGAGCTCTCAAAACACACCTTTTCAAAATTTTCTACAACACATAGATACCAACTGTGACTGTTTCTACTCATTATTTTTGTAATACAGAACTACAGCAAGTCATTCGTCGCTGACGAAGGTCTCTTAACAGTACAATTCATTATTATTATTATTATTATTATTATACCAGATTTATATAGCGCCCTTTTCATGATCAATTTCACGTTCAAAGGCGCTTTACATAGTTCAAATGCAGCCACACAGGGCGCATAATTCATCCTCTACTAGTACAGACACAGAGCGATCTGACCAGAGGGACAGAGAGATCAGAAATCAGATACAGGCTTATCCGGCTAACTTAGCCTAGCTCGTTACGAATAGACAGCCTGGTTCTTTAACGTGCTCAGTGTATAGCAAGGATTGCCTGGGTTCCTGACCAGTACACCTCTAGTTGGGTGGGAAACACTGAAAAGCGTTTCTGAAAATTCCCGAGTAGCTGCCGGGGATCGAACCCCGACCTCAGGATTGGAACGCCAGTGTGCAAACCGCCAGTGTGCAAACCACTGAGCTATCCGTCCATCCAATTCATCATGTAATTAACTAAATTGACAATCCATCTTTTATTTCATCATGTCACATTTTAAGGGTTATGACGTTCTATGTGTGTGTTTTTCGCAAGACTTGAGTTTCACTTGAAATGTATGGTATTTCTATCTAAAACAGTACATGATGGCACCATTTACCGGGAGGTTGAACCACTATATGCAGCCCGTCTGGGCATACCAGATGTTTAAAGCACTGGTATTGGCAATAAGGGTAAAACGACCTCGGGGGTGGGGATGTGGTCATGGCTGTTTGTTACAATAAGGCTGTAAATATTATCATTGTTCATTTATGATATTGTTGTAATAACTATTATTTTTTATTATTATGTACAACGCCGTTGAAAATATATTTTATAAAAAAGGCGATTAATCAAATTGTTCAGTTTCAGTTTTATGATTGCAAATGTCATGTTTTGTTATTTTCCTACATATCTGCGATGTGTCACATGTTTAATTGTAAAGCGCCTTTGAACGTATATTACATATGAAAAGGGCGCTCAACAAATCTGGTATAATAATAATAATAATAAAAATAGCGTCCGTAAACAGCAATGACGCCAGGACGTTTCAAAGACACACAACGTCAAAGTTCCGGTCTAGTTTTATCATTTGTTCTCTCGTAAAACGACATTTACTGACTCGAGAACTATCTTATAATGAACAAAGAACATAAACAATCCTGGTACTTAATTTGATTTTTATCTATTTTTTAAAAGATTTTTATGTTGGATAATCAGTGCACGAAAAGTTGGTTGCCATTTATAGCAGTGCCATCTAGCGTGGGGGGATCGGTTTTACCGGCTTGGATAAAATCATTGGAAACCATTGTCCGGTGTGCAGTAAACGCTAGTTGAATATGTAAGAAATTGTTGACACCGACGCAATACGGATGGAAGGACGTTGTGTGGTCATAGTTTAATTTAAGCATAATACATGCTGGTGACCTAAAAAACCATATCAATGAAAATTTTATATGTCTTTACACTTACCGCAAATGCTTGAGTGGTATGGCTGAAGACATCACCTGGAATTTAAACAAGATATCTATGATGGTCCAAAATTACTCAACTGATCATGACCATTCGACCTTGGATATGGCATGTTATACTGTATCATAAAAATGACATCGTTTAAATTTTAACGTCGGTTAAAAGAGGTCAAGCATAACCAAACAAAAAACATAAATAAAACCCAAGGCATGCCAATAATATGACGCTATTGATATTGCGGTTGAAGAAGAGGTCTTTCGTAGCTTTTTTTCTATTTTTTGATCTGGCGGCCTCTAACTAGTCGCCGGTACCTACTACATTTGATACGCTTTAGGATTTTGCCACTGGTATAGAGAAATTATTAAAATGTGACAATGAAAAAAATAATATTATAAATAAAAGAAATATAAAGCAATTATTGAAATGCTTACATAAAGGAATAAGGAGCTAAAAACTGATAAGATTTTTATTATTTCAAAAGATAGCATCTTTAGGAAAACAGGAAAACTGTTTTAAGAACGTATCCCTATGAATAAATTAACGACTGCTAGAGGTTTCCAACGAGCAGTGATTGGCTGAGTCTTTACCTGTGTCTACGTCACGCCGCGTATATTTAGAATATACTACTGCAGAGGAAAACCAAATCTACATGAGCGCATGAAAGCCATGGGAAGTAACACAATCTAAGGTAGCAGGGTACACTTCGAATTTTGGCCCCCGTTAAATTCTATTATAATTAGAAGTTCGTGATTTTGGATGTCTGTAAATAAAGGTGAGAGATAATGATTGTTAATTCTTTAGAAAATTCAAATAGCCGATTCATGGAAAAATTCTGATGTCAGGTGTAAAACTAACTGCTGACAGCTTTGTATAAATCGATACGTCACCTTAGCGCGGGAAATTCAAATCATAGAAGGATTCCATGCTTGTTGATTGATACTCAGGAACATTTTTGCTATTTTGTGAAAAAACGAGATGGATGGGCCCCAATTCTATTAATATCCTGTAGTTCAGTAGGGACTATTAAACTGAGAAATGCAATAAAATTGGACATTATTCCTGCAACGGGATCATTGCAGGCTGTTAAAAAGTGCAAAGTTGATGATTTTGGTATGTTATTTTTAATGGCTGATGTAAAACTTTCGTTTTGATAACATTCTGTATTCTAGAAGCTTGTATGAGAATTCTGATCTTGTCATTAATTAAAAGCACAAAACATGCACACAAATGTATAAAATGGCCATCCTGATTCTGCTCATTAGGGAAGTGCAATATTACGACTCGTTTACATGTAAGCCTGGCCGTGCCCAAAATTTTCTAATCTAAGTGTACCCTGCTACCTAAGGGTATAATTTGTTGAAATAAGGTCAGTAATTCGTGGTGTAGTTGAAAGAAGTCCATAAAAAACAAATCCTAATTTTCCCAATTTTCCAATCCAATCTTCAAAATATTAGCCGACAGTTGCCGGGCGACTTGATGCTCTGCATCAAAATTTTACTTGTCTTATTTGAGTACACATAACAGATCTTCGTACAAGTAAGTTAAAGTGTAAAAATGGTAAATGTATCAAGCGATTCATGAGAATAAATCGCTGAAGATATATTCTGTTTAGTTCCGACAGCGCCCCAACGTGCTGGAGCAGAACCACTGAAACAAACTTGGAAGAGGCCCGTACAAAAATACTACGGACCAAGACTTAGGAAGAACCATCAAACTTTGGTGAGACAAAGATGATGCAAGATTTACGTCGGAGCATACGCCTGTTCTTGCTCAACAACAATATTCATTAAATCAGACAAGCAGTTTCTGACTGTTTCACTATATACATTTAGGGGAAATTACCGCGCCCTCGGGTGGTCACTGTTTTGACTAATCTGGTGTACTTGAATAATCTTGGAAGAGGGTCCCAAGGAACATTTCAGAAGAATAGCTAGCAGTTTCTGATTTTTCTGGCAAGTAATGTTTTAATTTCACACTTTATGCATAAAAGTAACTGGCAGCCAAAGTTCGATCATAATTCAAACACGTTTAGTAGAGGGTTACATAAAGAACATTCCCCAAAACCTATTGGAAATTGGCTAACTGGAAGACTTTAAAAAATTTAACTGAATACATATATCCTCTCCACTGGTAGTCATGTTTCTGACCTTTTAAGTTTCTGGTTCATACATGTTGGGAAAAGTGACCACGGCCTCAGGTGGGCTTATTTCGACGAACAAGAACAATCTGAACAAACTTGACCGAG